>NC_056731.1:1941273708-1941419042 GCF_019279795.1 Protopterus annectens
AATAAGGGATCTGGGGATCCAAGTAGATAGTAATCTCTCCTTTGATAATCATATTGTCAAGGTGGTTAGAAAATCCTTCTATGTTGCCCACCTAATCACAAAAGATTTTACTTCTAGAACAAAAGAGGTTATTGTGCCCCTCTACTCACCACTCATCAGACCCATCATAGAGTACAATGCCCTATTTGGGATGTACCTTACAAGACACCTGCAACAGCTGGAAAGACCACAGAAGTAACTCACCAAGAGGATTACTGACCTCAAACAGATGTCCTATGCAGCCCGACTGAAGAAACTGCACCTGTACTCGGTTGCATGCTGCTTACTCAGAGGTGATCTCTGCCTGGCATACAAGGCCATGTCCATCCCAGAATTGATGGACATGCTCCACCTAAAAAAAAAAATAAATCCCCGAGAGCCACACGGTCTAGGGATCTAAACCTCACCACAATGATAAATAGGACGTGCTGGAGGGATAAATTCCTGTCCCAGAGACTCCCCATGCTTTGGAACAGGCTTCCAATCTACATTAGGCAGAGCCCCTCACTAACACTCCTCAAGAAAAACCTTTTCGAGTGGATGGGAAACAGAAAATTTACCCCAGGGATCACTGCAGTGGCTCTGCTGGACAGAGGCACAGGGAACTAATGGCTCTGCTGGACAGAGGCCCAGGGAACTAATCAAAGGGGGCAACAAAAGCAACACATTCTGGCTGAGCTTATAGATGCCCTCGGGCAGATAGTTTAGTACTTACCTATGAACCTATATATGTATATATATTAGATGTAAATATGTGTATAAAATATTGTACTGATTGTCATGATAATTTATATCAGAATAAAATGGTCATATGTATTCAAATGCATTTCAATCAAGTATAGTTTTTCATTCTTGATAATCATTAGTTGTGGTTAAGTAGTCCATATATATTTGCTTTATCTCCTTGCTGCCCCTCATTTCTGTTAAATTTAGCAAGACTGTTTACATTGGACTAATAATCTTCCTTTTGGAATAGTTCTTAGTGCATCACGGCTTTATTTGAAGTAGGACTTCTGAAGTCTGTGCAACTCTTTGCTATCACAGTTTTCAAAGTGTGTATTATTTTTCAGCAATGCTGTCTGTGAAAGTTTCAGTTGTTAACTATCCTGAATTTTATCTTTGACATATGTGTCTTATGCATATGTCTTTGGCTCCTTCTTTATTGTTTTTCTTCTTTCTTGCAGTGTGCATAACATTTTGCTTTGTTTCCTTGACTTCAGGTGGCAACATTTCCCATGGCCTTTACATTCTTACTTTATCTGCAAACAGTAAATGTGGCACATTGTTGCAGTAGAGTAATATTCCTGTGTCTTCTGTTTCTTTCCAATATTTCCTTTACTTTATAAAAATGTCAGTCATCAGCTTTGTAGTTGAAGTAGGAAATGAGTTTTTCATCTGCCTACCCTTTAAAGGAAAGCTTCACTGCTTCACCTTCTCCTAAATTTTAACTCAACTCTTTTGCTGCTTTTCTCCTGCTGATATGATTCCTGTATAGTGTAGGTACCAAAAACCTGCTTGTAGTTCACAAAGCTTTCATTTCCTTGCCTTGGAATCAATGGAAGTAAAACCCAACCCATTATTTTTTAAGCTTAACTTCTAACGTAGTTTACAGAGGAATTTGTCTTCAACTGCGTGACATACCACAAACAGAGCAAAATCTGCAGTTTGCCCTGACAGATACCATTGACAATATTAGAAGGGCAGTTTGTCCTGTTGATGTCAGGAGCTCAACAGTTGCTATAAAAAAGATAAGAGAGATGCAAAACTGTTTTCTACTGTCTTTATTGCTGAGGGGAAGAGAAACAATATCAGTGCAGCTAGCTAATATGATTGCCACCTGTCTCTGTTTCTGCAGAGCAGTCCTGATTTGGGCAGTTCTGTCCTGGGGAGGCATGAACAAATGGCAAATGTGCTTATATGTTACAAGAAAAAATATATTCTGACTTTTCTCTAAATGGCACAGAAATCTTTGATACTACATTTAAGTCATCTTAATATATGAAGTAGTATAAACAACCAACTTTGCGCATAATAGAGCCTTTATCTTAGAAATAAGATGAAAATAAATATTTTTCATTTCATAATGACATGGGCCCCTTTACTTCACCCTCATTAGGCCAGTCATTGAATATAAAGCTCCCTTTGGCATGTATCTGTCCGGACATATCCAACAACTGCAACACCCACAGACATGTCTTACTAAAAGTATACAAAGCCTAACCAACCTGTCTTACATGGACTGACTCAAAGCCCCTCTGTATCCTGCAGACTGCTAAGAAGTGACATGTGTCTGACATGGAAGGCATCCTCTGACCCATTACTGATGGATTTACTGCACATCAGCAAGTCATATGGCATCAGAAATACTCAGTCTAGGGATCTAAACCTCTTCTACAACATCAGCAGAAGGTTTGGAGGGGCAGAGGATACTGCTGCTATGGAACAGAATCCCCATTCGCATAAAACAAAGTTCATCCCTGTCCATTTTCAAATGCACTTTAGATGTATGGCTGAGAAATGGAAATTTACCCCAGGAATGCCCTCTATACTACTAATGGACAGAGGCAGCTCCTAAATGCTTTATCCTATGCTAAGGCCCCCTCAAATTGTCTGTGGTATGATCTAGATATCCTTATTGGGTATAATGTACAATTATCGACCATGGGATGGCTAAGGCCAATCTATAACCAAATGGGATAGGTTATTTTGAGCATAAAAGGGAAAGTGGCTAGGCTTAAAATGGCTCACAAGGGCAGCTAGCCTAGTACTTACCAATAAACTTATGTACCTTTGGTTTGTGCTGCATAATCTCAAATTTCAATAAGCTTGTCCCACTTTGGGCATCTAAAAAAGATGTCAGTCCTAATAGCTGTTTAAATGTTTTGTATAATGATCCCTTTATAAGTGGTATGTTCTGTAACTGCAATAGTTTCATAAAAAGTGTTAGGCTTAGACACTGAACTACTGATGTCATTCTCAAGGATTATTGCTTTGATGAAAACATGCTGCAATATAAATCAAGGGATAGCAATGCAAAAGAAGTGTTAAAATGTAATATATGTAGGCATTTCAACCTTAATTAAAAAAAATCCTAACACAAATTCAAGAACAGATAGTTGTACATTTTTGTACCTTTGAGCAGTAATAGCTAGCACATATGCACAGTTCTTCAGCATAATATGTTTTTCATCTGTCTTTCTTCTCCTACAGTTTAACCCAACTCTTAGGTTGGTTTTCTTCCACCAGTTTGATTCCAGTATTGTGTAGGTATCAGAAACCTGCTTGTAGAGGGGCGTGGCCAAGATGGGCACAGAGTAGCAGCAGAATTCAATAGCTCCAGTAAAGAAATCTTATCTACACTGGAATTTTGTCTTCTAACTAAAAATTTGGCACTTTTTTGTCTAAACCTATAATAAGCAACAATATCTACAACAATATATGTAAAAAGATAAAAAGAAGGAAGGTTTTCCAGTCAAAAATATACTTGGAAAACTACTCCTCATCTGAAGAAGAAATTCAACATGAGCTTCACAAAGACCAGCAGTCGAGAATCCAGTCTCAAAAGAGAATTTCAAACTCTGATAACAAACATCCAGGATCTAACTACAAAAATTGATAAAATTGACATCAAAATAGAAAACTTCAAAGAAAAAACTACTAAACAAATGGATCTACTTCATGAAGACTTAAAACAACAAAAAAATCCAAATAACAGGCATAGAAGAAGCACTAAATGATATGGATGGCAGAATAATAGAAAATGAAAATACTGTAGAGTTCTTACTTAAGCAAAACACCATGCTACAGAATAAACTTGATGATCATGAGAGCAGATCTCGTCGAAACAACTTAAGGATTTTTGGATTATCTGAAAACATAGAAGGAAATAACATGATAGGTTTTCTTACTTCCTGGCTACCAAAAACTTTTGACATTCCAGAAGCTATGTCACTTGGGATAGAAAGAGGTCACCGGTCACTAACTGCAACTAATACCATCAATAAAAAACAACCAAGATCTGTTATAGTTAAATTTCTTTCCTCATCTGACAAATAATTAGTTTTAAAAACTGCGTGGTCCAAGTCTCCAATAAAATTCAGTGACACAATAATAAGTTTTGGCAATGACTATTCATCTATGGTAATTGCCAAAAGAAAAATATTCTTACCTCTGATAACCGAACTGAAGAAAGCACAAGTGAAGACTCACCTCTTGTTTCCTGCAAAGCTGAAAATTTTCATCCCAGAAGGACCCATGGTGTTTGAGGACTTAGACTCTGCTCTGATTTTTGTTAAAGTCATAAGATCCTGGAAAAAATAGAATAAATGGAATGGGCAAACCCCTCTCTTAAAAGACTGGCATCTAACTCAACCCAGAAAACTACAGAGAAACAAAAAAGACTAAAAACAAATGAACTAAAGCATAATATACTTCATCTTATATCTGTGGATACTATGTTATTAAGTAAGCCTTTTACTGTTGTGTTTTCTCTGTAAGGTAAGCTTTTCTTATCATCATAAAAATGAAATATTTATGCAGCTATCTATATCCCATAAGTTTAGTTTAATTATTATAAATGTAGTTATATAATACTATCTCTTCTATAACTGTAATGGGGTCAAACAGTCATTTTTAGATAATATTACATATTATAATAATAAAACAGTAATGCTGAAATAACATAATCTATCCTCTAAATATAGACATTCTAGGAATAGTATATAAATAATATATTGATTCTGTATTAACATTGATATAAGCACAACAACTCCCTATATAAGTAAAATGGTCTAAAAAGTTCTGCTTTAGCAGTTGTATATTCAATTTGTATATATACATATTCCTTACTTTCTAGTTGGGTATTATATGTCTCCATAGAGGTTTATAAATAGTTATTTAAATAACCTTTTGCTCTGGTGTTACATGTCTTTAAACAACTTTCTGGTATTACATGGCTTTAATAATATTTTGGCTTGATGTTGCATATGTTTGGAGAGGGAAGGGGATACTGTCATTGAGTTTTTTTTTTGTTTACACTCTCTTCTCATATGAAATTGGAGAACGGGTGGGACGAGGGAATGATGAGAAAAGAGAAAATAACAAAGGGAAGTGTTTCTTTATGATTTTGATGTGATATAGTATTCTATATCTTGTGTATGAATGCCTGCAGTTTATAATAGACTCGTGCTGGCTGTGAGGAACCCCGAAAGCCTTTCCTTCATAAGCTACTAACTAAAAAAAGAAAAAAAGCTGATGTAACCATTTCTTTTGTGGTTTTCCTGCTGATTTTCATCAGAGACAACTTTGGGGTTGTAAATCTCCTCGCGCTGATGATCCACAAGC
Source organism: Protopterus annectens (assembly GCF_019279795.1). NCBI lineage: Eukaryota > Metazoa > Chordata > Ceratodontiformes > Protopteridae > Protopterus > Protopterus annectens. The sequence goes on from NC_056731.1 coordinate 1,941,279,091, forward strand.
TTTAATTAGCTTGAACAACTCAGGAACAGCTTGGGAATCTCTTCAGATGCTTCGTTCTTCATTAGAGCAACGTGACGTGCATTGATGATGTCAGCATTACAAGACAAACCAAACCAGGAAGTCTACAAGCGGGATATCTTCGGGAAACAGTTTTTAACTTTAAATCAACATTTATTAACCTACAAAACAGCCCTAAATCATCAAAATAGAGGTTGATCGATGAGGATTACAACATATGGACAAAAGAATGGCAGATTTTGATTTTTGATACATTTTTTAAAAAAGTAAGTTAATTTGATCAACTCATTAGCTTTTTATACAACCGTATTTGCTATTTCTGATATTCTAACAAAATACAAAGCATTGATATATAGTCAGAAATATTCATAGTTTAATTTTTTGTGATCAAAGTTATAACAGGTTAGAATGTTTATGCAGTTTAAATCTAGTCAGAGAAGAATGACACAACTAGAAGATGTAGCAATAGATTGCTAAGCATCACAGCAGAAAATAATATGCAGAGATTAATATTTCAAAATCTCTTATAATAATTACTGGTTTGCTTCAGATTCAAATCTCTAACTATGAAACTGATTACATACCTAGATATGAGTACTGTTTAACACTGCAGTGCATGATCAAGTTTGTGGCTGGTTATGAATAAAATATAACTCTAATGTCAATCTGGATTATAGAAAACTGCTTGTCGGCCTCAAGCTTTTATTATCTGCAATGACAGCCAATCTTGCGTGTAGCTATACAAAACTAATGTCTCACAGCCTGAGAAAAATCTCTCAACCAAAGTAAAATTCAGTTACATCTAGTGTCACATTTTGTATGTGTCAGAACAGCTTACATTCTAATTAATTGTGAATATTTTCTTGAAAGATATTCTAAACTAACATTTGCAATCTATTATAAATTTTGTGATTAATTGTAAACATGTTGCACTTCAGGATATGTTTATTAACACTGTAAAATACCCAATGAGTGCATCAATGAGTATTGTAAAATATATTAGTGAAAAGATAATGAAATAACAGTCAGTACGGAAATCACAACTCATTCAACAATAACATATATAAAACCACTATACAGGCTAGATGATGCTACATGACAGATGCTATAAGTCTAAAGCTATTATTTCATTGCAAACTCAATTATCATTACCTTTTGCTGTCAAACGAAAAATATTACTTAAGCTTCATAGTTAAAAGTTTTTTTTCTGTCCTATACATTAAAGTTAATTGTTTCATCGGGTTTTATATTATAGCTGTATATGATGTTTTAAAGTAGCAAAGTGTGAAGAAAATTTATTTTAGAACATATCAAACTTTACCTGTAAAGGGCAAAAAAAAAATGGACTGTAATGATAATAACAATGGTTATCAACACCGTGTTAAACATTGTTTAGCGTGGTTTTGGAGAAGCTGATTAACAAAACTGGTCTTATACTATTCCTACGGGAATAACCCTTTATTTTAGGTTGTATTGAATGCCTCCTTTAACTTTGTTATATTTAATGCATACAATATACTTTATTTTCATGAATGAATAGTTATATCAGATGAGTTTTACTAAATCAAACATACTATGTTACAAGAAGAAATAATATCTAATATATTACCTAGTTTTAATTACTTAATATATATAACAAGTGGTTGCTCTGTCCTGTTGCTACTGTTTAAGGGTTTGATCCGAGTGACTGATGTCACTGGGACAAGGAGTTTATAACTCCAGGTGGGGAGCTACATCATTTTTCTATAAGTTACAACATATAACTAATTTTATAAAAATGTTTCACTTGACATCCATTATAATAGATTTACATAAGAACATAAGTTACAATAATTGTAACATACATATTACCCACTATGAAATATGGACCAAAGTTTACAGATTAAACAATTTTCATTCCGGAGATTGATACATAAAATACATATACGATATAGATAAAATACAAATTATACTAATATTGTTATAAATATAAAATGGCCACACTAAAAGGCATATCAGTCAACATAAATGGTCTGAATAACCCAATCAAAAGAGGGAGTCTATTCAAATATCTAGCCATACACAAGCCCAACATGATGTTTTTACAAGAAACTCATTTATTGAAAGATAATATTACATTTCTAAACACAAACATATATACAATCATTGTAAGTTCAGAACATTCAGAAAAGAAAAGGGTGTAGCAGTTCTCTGGAACAAATCATTTCCTTTACCTAGAATAATTAAGTCATGTCAAGATGACAAAGGGATGCTTTGTCTCACTATAATTGAAATAAATAAAAAACTTTATACACTAGTTAACAACTATTGGCTACCCGGCATAGGAACCAATACTATTAAATGACATTTAAATCAAATAGTTTCTCAGTCTGAAGAAAACATCATCATGGCAGGAGATTTCAATTGCATTCTAGATGAAAAATATTCTAGTACTTTAGGGAAAAGAAAGATAACGCCACAGGCTAAACAATTAATAAAATTCATGGATTTTTATCAACTAAAAAATATTCATGATTATACAGATCAGAGCTCGTTACAATACACATTTTATTCTAACAGATACAAAACATATTCCAGAATAGATAGGATAATACTCTCCACACAAATAATAAATGATTTAACAAACAGTAAAATCATATCATGTCCAATTTCTGATCATAATTGTATTATGTTTGAGCTTAACATCAATAGTATACCTAATGTACAAATAAAAAGAATTCCTGCATATCTTACACAATTAAAAGATTTTCAAACATTCTTATAAGAAGAAATACAAAATGTTATAAGTATAAATTCAGCATCTAACACTCCAGACATATACACATGGGATGCCTTAAAAGCTTATTTATATGGACAAATAAACAAATGGTATTATAACAAGAAGAAGTCTTAGGATAAAGATTTGAAAATAATACAAGGTAAACTAGATACTTTATACCTTAAAATAAAGATAAGCTTACAGCTAAAAATATTAGAGATGAAATACACAAACTGAGTGAGGAATATAGAGCTATACTTCATCACAAGACTATGATCTCCTTAGAAAAATACACATTTCTTGCCTTTTCATTAAACCCCAAACATTTAACTAACCTTAAGAACAAAACTAAAAGAATAAATATAGTAATATTAAAGAGATATATTCTTTGAGGAAGAAGAAGGAGGTATATAGTATACAAGATGTAATAGATTAATTTAGGAATCACTTTCACACAATCAATCAAACCACACATAACATAGAATCTAAAGATAAGATAAAATAATTTATTAATAAAAATCTCTATAATAAAGTCAACAAGCAACAGGCAGATAAGTCAAAGATAAACAAGTCACCCTAGCAGATATACAAATTCAAATTAACAAACTTAAACAAAATAAAGCACCAGGAAACAATTGAATTATACCTGAGTTATATAAAATTATGCCTAAAATTGCTATCTCCTTACTCCACAAAGTTTACAGTACAGCTCATACTGACATTATAATGCCTCCTTCTTGGAAATACACATTTATATCACCTATTCTAAAACCTAACAAAGACCCTAAATATTGATGTTAAGTTGTCTATCTCGCCTTCGTTCTTGCTGGTTGGGGGATCGGTGCCGATCCTCGGCTCCGACTCGGCCATCTTCAATAGCTCGAGAGCTGTTTACTGGCTCGAGGCTACCCATAATGCCTAGCGATAGCTACCCAGATCTCGTTTGCCGCTTCAGCTGTAAGGTGTCATTTTTCTGGCTCAGGCTTGTATAGAGTTTTTTGTGGAACTTTTTCTAGTATTTTATTATTAGTGATAGTTTTGTTTCTGTGATAGATAATTGTTTAGTGTATAGTATCCCTCTTTTTTGTAGAACTCGTTTAACTTAGAGAGTTCTCCCCCACCCTTCCACCCCTACCTTCTTGTCAAGTTAGCCGTTTAAGTTAGAGGCTTTCCTTCTGCTTTTTCGTATAGGCTAGCCGTTTAAATTAGAGGCTTTCCTATTATCTAAAAAAAAAAAAAAAAATCCTTTAGCTATAGTCTTTCTAGTAGGTGTGTTTTTTGTAGACTGTATATTGCTTATTGTTATTGTTGTTATAATTGGTTTTCTTTCTACTGTTAAGAATGTCAAAGGAATTTAAGGTTTCTGGGTTCAAGAAGTGTGACTCGTCAGAAAATGTCTCTGACAGATGGGCACACGTCTTGCGTCTATTGTTTAGGCGCTGTGCACCTGCAGGACTCTTGTTCTATTTGCCATGCCTTTAGTCCAAGAGTCCTGCAGGAGCGTAAGAATAAGCTGATACTTAGGGGTCTTTTAAAACCCCAGGATTCACCGGCAAGAGCTCACAGCCAGTGAAATCCCCTAAATCCACTAAGCCGTCGGCTCCAAGTTCAGAGCCGTCTTCGGTCCAGGATTTACCTTCTACGTTGGTTCCGGCTGGCACCGACAAGACATTCTCCCCATCGGCTCCATCAGAGGCTTAGGAGCCATCGCGGAGCCACAAGAGGCTGAGGTCCCCTTCACTAGAGTCAGTGCATTTGGCTTCTCGGTCTCCTTTACTTCAGAGCGAGTGTGGTCACTGATCCTCTCACTCTTCTCGATCCTCTAGACTGTCGGATCATGATGTGGAGAGTGTGGTCAGTAGGTTGCGAAAGTCGCAGGCACTAGCTAAATTGTTGTCCAGCCCTCCTCAAGAAGTATTGGCTCCGTCCACTTCTCTTGATGTTCCTCCTTCGACTCCAATGAGTTCGGAGCCGGAGTTCGTTGTGGTTCGAGTAGTGGAACCGTTGGCTCTGATAACTCTATCTCCTTTGGTTCCGACGTTGGCTACGATCCCCTCGGTGGTACCTTCCATCGAGGGATCTGGGCGCCGGGGCTCCCTCATCAGCTCCGAGGGGGCGAGTGGCATCGGACACTTGTCCGACCCCGTTCTCCCTCTCGGAGCTTCGGCGCAGGTGAACTCGGCTCCAACATTGGCCTCGGAGCTGTCTCCTTCGGTGCAGAGAAAGATTCCTATTTCTTCGGAAGCGGAGCTTTCTCTGCATCGTGGCTGGACGTCTTTGATGTCATGCGGAGTATGCTGTCCCCTGAGTCAGTTCCACTATCTGCCCCACCAGCTCCGTCCCCTGTAGTGCCTGTGCCAACCTCTGCTCCTCCTCCAGACCCTAAGTGTAGGAAACCGATGCTCCAGGACACCCCATTGGGTGTTTCCTCCTCTTCTGAGGCCTCTCCTGATCACTCAGAAGAAAATGTGTAAGAGGAAGCACATTGACTCCTCCGAGTCTGTCACTTCTGATACAGACTTAGATGATTCAGAAGGGTCCCCGAGATCCCCCTCTGAAGATGTTTCCTTCTCGGACATCCTAGAAATGCTTAAGCAGAGGGGGGAACTGGAATTCCTAGCCTCTCCTGAGGATGAGTCTGTATTTCTGGATGCCTTCGGTTCCCGACCTTTCACCTCCTGGATGTCTCCGCCTTTTGATCCACTTATGACAGTGGTGGCTCGAAAGGCTTGGTCAGCTCCGGATACAGTGGAACCAACTCCGAGGAGACCTAGTAAATTCATTACAGCACCCCAGGATAAGCGGTTCCTTTTGAAAGGTGTCCCTGTTGATGCTATAGTGGTATCAGCAGCCACCAAAAAAGAGTTAGCGGAGACCTCTTCGTCCGTCCATCCCCCTAACAAGGAGTCTGGGACGATGGACAGATATGGGAAGCGAATGTTCGCTTCAGCGACCTTCTCTATGAGATCACTGAACTACCTGTGTCATTTTTCCCAACTTCAAAGGGATCTCCTTAAAGAGCTCGGAGATACCCTCCAAGATCCAACAGCTGAGGGAGCACAAGCCAAGGTAGCTTCCCAGCTAGCGACACTTAATTCTGTTGTTAACTCATCCATGAGGCTCATTTCCTATGCAGCCGATGAGGCGAGTAGAGCCGCAGGCACCGGGGTGACCCTTAGGAGGCATGCTTGGATGCGGCTGTGTAACTTTGCGGAACCCATTCGAGCGTCCTTCACCAACACTCCCTTTGATGGTTCCTTTCTTTTCGGACTACAGATGACACTTTGACTAGGTGTGAGCAAGAAGGCAAGACTCTCTCTGCCGTGGGAGTCTGTTTTTCCACTCCCTCTAGACCTTACCCCAAGGGTCAGAAGAGTGGGAAGATGTGGTTCCGTAAATCTCAGGGAGCCTTGCCTGACACATGTACTGATTTTTCCTCCAGAGGCAGAGGGGGAAACAATAATAATAGATGCCACCCTCATGGCAGAGGGGGTCCGCAGAACCAGGGCAACAGAGAATCCTTCTCTGATAAGCTCTTCCAGCATCCCTGAAGGGTTGCCTGGCTGCTCAACTCTGGAGGCAGTCGGGGGAAGACTTTCGCTGTACCCAAAAGCCTGGCAAAGTTTAACACAAGACAGATGGATATGGTCCATTATATCCAGAGGTTACAAAATTCCCTTCCATCAACCCCCTTTACAGTCAAGGAAGACCCTTCCAGATGTTCCACCCGATCTGAAGGAGCAAGCAGTAATAGAAGTTTCAAAACTGCTAGAAAAAAGAGCCATCCAGGAAGTCCCGGCAGTCCAGCACGAATCCAGAACTTACTCAAGGTTCTTTTTAGTACCAAAAAAGACAGGGGACTGGAGACCGATTCTGGATCTCAGCAGACTAAACAGATCTGTGCAAAGAACAAAGTTTCAGATGGTCACGCTACAGTCCATTCTACCCTTTCTGGGTCAGGACAATTGGATGTACTCTATAGATCTTCAGAACGCATACTACCATATAAAGCTGGACAGGCACTCCAGGAGATATCTTCGCTTCCGGCTGGGGGCCAGTCATTATCAGTTCAGAGCTCTGCCCTTTGGTCTCACTACAGCCCCCAGGGTGTTCACCAAATGTATGGCAGTGGTCACGGCTCACCTGAGGTGTCAAGGATTCCAGGTGTTTCCGTATCTAGATGACTGGCTCCTTACTGCTACCACCAGGCATCAACTCATACAAGCACGGGACTACACAATCACAATCTGCTCCCAGCTCGGCATTGCAATAAATTTCGAAAAATCTGCCTTGTTGCCCTGTCAATCTATCATTTACATAGGAACAGACTTAGACACAAGGGATATGTTTGCAAGGCTACCACTAGAAAGGGTGTCAGCAATCCATTAGCAGGTACAGGTTCTGATGCAGAGCAAAAGGATCCAAGTCAAGTACGTCCTTCAAACTCTGGGTTCCACGGCAGCAGCCATTCTCCTAATCCCACGGGTGCACTTTCATATGAGAATTCTTCAGTGGCTTCTGTTTACACAGAGGTCTTTCCAAGAGCTACCCATGACTTACATGATCATGATCACAGATGCACGCAAAAGACATCTTTCTTGGTGGATGGTCTCCCCACTAGTTACTCAGGGCAGACCTTTCATACAACCCCCTCCGGTAGCCACAGTGACGACAGATGCCTCCCTGATAGGGTGGGGGGGCATTATCTGGGCAGGACAGTCCAAGGCACGTGGCAACCTCACGAGTACCATCTGCACATAAATGTCCTGGAAATGAGAGCCATGCTCCTGGCATTGCAAGCCCTTCAATACTCTCTTCCTTCTGGAACTATTGCTATTCAAACAGACAACATGTCAGTGGTGTGATACATCAACAAGCAGGGGGAACCAGGTCCTGCCCCCTGTGTCGAGAAGCACTCAGACTTTGGCAGTGGGCGGTTTCCTCCCAACGTTTTCTGATTGCGATGCACATCCCCGGGAGATCCAACGTCATAGCGGACAGGCTCAGCAGAGCTATTTTCATGCCTCACGAGTGGTCTCTGAATCAGGAAGTTGCGAATATTGTTTTCCGCAAATGGGGACAGCCTTGCTGCGATCTCTTTGCCACCCCCTTCAACAGCAAATGCAGCAACTACTTATCCCTTCTTCCGCTTCTGGGTCACATACCCAGAGACGCTCTAGTCCACGACTGGCCCCAGGGACTTCTTTATGCCTTTCCTCCTTTCCCCCTGATACCCAAACTTATACAAAAAGCAATATCGTTGGGTTGCAAAATGATCCTCATTGCTCCTTACTGGCCTCGACAGATATGGTTCCCGTTCCTGCACCATTCGTTACCTTCTCGATCAACCCTGGACTCTGGACCCAATTCCAGACCTCCTGGTTCATCAATCAGGTGGGTTGCATCAATCCCTCAAAACTCTCCAGCTCACAGCTTGGTTGCTCCACTTTCAACCTTAGCCAGGCTTCCCAGCATTTCCCCGGCAGTCCATGACATTATCGTCTCCTCTCACAAGTCTACAACGAGGAAAACTTATGCTAGCAAATGGAAACGTTTTTCTTGTTGGGCAAAGGCTAGGAATGTGGATCCCTTTTCAGCCCCAGTCCACGAAATCCTGGAATTCCTAACACAACTGTTTCACTCCGGGTCCGCTTCTTCTACGATAAGGGTACAAATGGTGGCCATTTCTAACTTTCATGTTGGTTTTTCGAACTCTAACATTATGTCTCATAAGCTCTATAAATCTTTTTTGAGAGGGACAATTCTTCTTAGGCCTCCCGTGAGAGATCCCCCTCCTCCTTGGGACCTTAATTTAGTCCTAACCTCCTTAATTCTGCCCCCTTTGAACCAGCTGCGTCCTGCTCTATCAAGTTTCTATCTTGGGAGACACTCTTTCTGGTAGCTATTACTTCAGCCAGACGCATCTCCGAACTTCAGGCACTATGTGTTCATCCTCCATACTTGGTTTTTCATAAGGACAGGGTTGCTCTGAGGACTAATCCTTCATTTCTCCCTAAAGTCTGCTCAGAAAACAATTTAAACCAATCTATAGATCTTCCTGCGTTTTTCCCTAATCATACCAACAAGGCAGAGTACAAACTACACCAATTGGACGTTCATAGGCAATTGCATTTTTACCTGCACAGAACTAAAGAAGTAAGGAAGTTGGACCAACTATTCCTTTCTTATGCCTTGGGCAAACAAGGTCTCCCAGTTTCCAAGGTAACCTTGTCCATATGGTTGTCACACACTATTTCTTTCATTTATCAGTTAAGGAACAAACAGTTACCTTTTAAACCGAAAGGTCATTCTGCTAGGGCCTTGGCCACCTCTGTAGCCTTCCAGTCTAGGTTGCCCATGGATTCCATCTGTGCAGCTGCCACGTGGGCAAACCCTCATACCTTTATTTCTCATTATAAGTTGGATATGGTCTCCAGGAGCAGAGCTGACTTTGGTTCCACTGTTCTGAAGAGTCTGTTCCACTGAGCCACCCAGGATTTTAGGAGCTAGGGACGCTGTCCCAACCAGCAAGAACGAAGGCGAGATAGAAAACTTAACATAAAGAAGTTATGCACCTACCATAACGTTCCATGTTAGTTGTCTTCATCTCACTTTCCTTCTTGCGTCCCACCCTCCGTCCCCCTGTCCTAGTGGATCGAGAGGAGTTTTATTCTGTTTCACTGGCTGTGTGTTCTCTTGTTTCCTCTGTTGACTTAGAGAATATGGCAGGTATAGTCAACTGATTTTTTGACTGGTTTATTCTGTTGTTATGCCTGGAGTTAGCTATTTCAGACGAGATCTGGGTAGCTATTGCTAGGCATTATGGGGTAAGGGGTAGCCTCGAGCCAGTAAACAGCTCTCGAGCTAGTGAAGATGGCTGAGTCGGAGCCGAGGATTGGCTCCGATCCCCCAACCAGCAAGAAGGAAGGTGAGATGAAGACAACTAACATGGAACATTATGGTAGGTACATAACTTCTTTTTCTTCATCTAGATCTATCTCACTATTGAATGTGGATTATAAAATGTTTATGAATATCTGTTCTGAAAGACTTAAGAAATTCTTACCACATTTAATAGATGATGACCAGACAGGTTTTGTAATTAATAGAAGCACTTTTGATAATATCAAACAAACTCTAGCCTTAATTGATTACTCCCAAAGAAAGAAGAAAAATTTGGCATTAATAAGCTTGGACATAAATTCAGCATTCGATTCAATAGATTGGGACTATCTGTTCATATTACTAGAATGTCTAAATTTCTCAAAAAGCTTTACTGATTTACTAAAACATCTATACAAGGGTGTCCTAGCATATATTAAAATAGGACCATACATCTCAACCAAAATACCTATCATAAAAGGAACTAAGCAAGGATGCCCCCTTTCTCCCCTAATATTCACCTAATAATGGAGCCATGGGCTAATGATATAAGGAAAAATAAAAATATAGAAGGACTAGAGCTTAATGAGGAAATAACTTCTAAAATCCAACTATTTGCAGACAATGTACTTATTACTAGAAAGGAAAATGATTCCTCAGTAACATTTTTGTTTGATTCTATCAATATATTTCAAAGGATGTCTGGATTGTCATTTAATGATAACAAAGCCAAAATCTTACCTATATACTCAAACAGAAACAAAAGAACTATAGATAATAATAAATATAAATCTAATATAGATCAAATTACATACTTAGGAATCATCTTTGCTAAAGACATAAAATCAATAATACAATTAAATTACAATAAATGTTACGAAAACATTCAAACTCTATTCCTGAAGTGGAACATGATTTTATTCACAACAGAAGAAAGATTAACAATCATAAAAATGATAATCCTACCTAAGATCCTGTATATTATTAAATCTATTTTAATACTTCCTACCAAAATATTTACCAATAAGTTAAATTCTTTGATATTAAAATTCTTTTGGTCTCCCAAAAAAACGAAAATAGCCCTTAAACAACATCTAAATAGTTGGAGTTTAGGGGGGATAGCATTTCCAGATCTGAACCTATATTCATATTCTTTTATAATTAGAACAATTGTACAACTTTTATATACTTCATACTCAGCTAAATGGAAGGTATATTGGGAAGCAACAGCTATGCAACTAATAATGAGACCTCTAACATATAAGCTAGAAATAATAAACAATCCAATGCTATGGATGCTAAAAGATTACTTTACTGCACATATAACACCTAAGCACACAACCAGCTACATTTTACAATATTCTAACAAATTTTAGAGACTTCATATATAAACACCACAGATATAAAGAATTGTTTTTTTCTACTATTCCCTATAGCATTTATTCATGAATCTTCGTTAACATCAGACTTAAACAAAATCATATTATTTAAACAAAATGAACTTAAATTTTGGTTTCAGATGACTTCAGACAGTAAAGCTAAAAGTGTAGATCAGATAATGCAGGAATTTCCATTGGACAAATCCCTATGGCTAGATATACAAACCCTTAGATTATTTATAGACAATAAAACAGATTTGATCTCACTAACAACCAAACATGATACTAGTGCATTACTAGACTACTTTCAGTCAATCCTTCAGCATAAATAAACTTATTCAGGCAAACTTTCCTTTATATTTAGAATCATAAGTGATGAAACGTATAGTTGCCCAAAAAGCTATTGGAATTACTTCTACACAATTAATAATGAACTTCCCCGTGATCAAGACAAAATAAACATATTAGAATCAGCAGGGAAAACAACTCTGTCACTTAAATGGAAATTATACACCTGGAGATTTATGTACTGATCCTTTTATACTCCTCAACTTATGAATAAAATCAACAGAAAACAGAACATTTGTAATAAATATAAGTCAGACATAAACATAGGTTGGGCTCATAAGTTCTATGATTGCCTTGCTATAAGAGCATTTTGGGGAAGTGTTAATGAAGTATTACAGGCACTATTCACAGATAATTTCATGCTTAACAAGTCTCTGATTCTTTTTAATACATCCATATCACAGTGTTAAAAAAGTAAAATACCCTTTACTCTGGGCAATACTTGCTGTGGCTAGAAAGAGCATAACAAAAACTTGGATATCTGAATCCCCTCCTACTTTCACTGAATTCAAGAATATGTTAAATGAAGTTTGTCATTTACAACTTAAAACTATAATTTCTAGAACAACTAGAAAGACTTATGCTTATTATATGTGGGTAAATTTACAGAATTTGTTGAAAAAAGATTAACAATTACAGTAAATAACTTCAGATCTGAAGTAGGAGATTCATTTGTGAGCAACCTGTGGGGTATGGATCCGATATCGGATCCAAACCGGCATGGTTTATCCAGCTATGGATCCGAGCTCCTAGCTCCTCCCCTCACCCATAATGCCCTGCTCTCCCCAAGTTACCCCAGATCTAGTTTGCCGCGCTGGTAACTAGTTGGATCGTCTTGAGCTCTTCAGCTAAGTGTTTCTAAAAGTCTTAAAAAGTTTCAGATTGCTTTCTTTTAGTTAATTCTGTGTGATTGTGTTAGGTTTCCTTTAGGTTTTTGATAGTTTTGGGTTAAAATTTTAACTCTAAAAATTTTATCTTTAATTCCCTCCCCTCGCTGGTTTGGAGTTTTGTTTGAGTGTGTTGTATTTGGGGCCTTGTGTGCGTGCTAGTGTAGCACTAATTACTTGTTTTTTTCCTTTTGGGTTTAAAAAAAAAAAACAAAACTTTAGTTATGTCAGAAGCCCCAAAGGCAGTTTTTTCGAAATGCTCCGAGTGTGGCCATAAGCTTTCCCCTGCTGATGGCCACACTGGTAGCTCGATCTGGGGTTGAACACCTCACTTCTGGATGTTCCATTTGTGCAGGGTTCAACCCCAGGGCATTGAAGAAGCGGAGGTCGAAGCTAGTCCTGGTGGGACTTCTGCCCCCGGACTCGGCTTCGGCCTCCGCTCCCGTGGTGGGTACTGTTGCTACAGTCCCCTCCTTGCCTGCTCCCCCTCCTCCACCTGGGACTCAACCTCCCGCTGCTGGGTTGGAGGAGAGGGAGGCCAGAAAAAAGGACCGGAGAGAGAAGCACCAGAAGCGGTGGGCCGAGACCTCCGTTTCGGCCCCGCCAGCTAAGCGGGCTTCTCCTCCGGCCTCCTTGGCTGCTGGCTCTCCCCCCCCCTCGGCTCCAGTCCTCGTGCTTTTCACCGGGGCCTGAGGAGGAGGAGACCCGATCTCCGTCGAGGCTATCGAGGCGGCACTCAAGGCCTACCTCGGTAGCCTCTTCGAGGTTGACATATAGCCTTTCCGACGCCGATCTGGACCGGATGATGAGAAGATTCATCCAGGCCAAGATGCAGATGGGAGTGCTCCTGCCCCCCCCCCTCTGGGGGGGAGCTCGACCCCATTTTTTAGGCCCATCGCTCCTTCTCCGACCCGCTACCCGGGCTCGGAGCCGGGCAGCCTTGGAGCCGGGGGTGGGTCGTCTCCGACGTTACTGGGTACTTCGGATCCGACCTTACCCTCGAGTGTTTCAGATCCAACCTCTCAGAGCCTTGCTCCGAGCTTCGGATTCGAGGGACTTGGTGTGCCTTCGGCGCCGTCTGTGTCGGAGCACACTGGTCCCTCGGATCCGAGGGGCTCGGCGCCAGCTCCGATCCACTCTTCGGATCCGAGGGGGAGCCGACTTTCGGATCCTGTTGTCGAGGCTGGCTCCCCCTCTGCTTTTGATGTAGTGGAGAGGGCTCTGTTGAGGGCATCCGGACCCCCGGCCCTTGCTATGGCTCCGTCCCGCACTCCATCTGCTCCGGGCCAGGCTTCCATCACCCGGCCACTGGGTCAGCCCGCTTCGGTGCCCCAAGCAGTTCCCACGGATCTGGACATTGCTGGCGAGGGCTCCTCGGACAGCCCCCCCGAGGAAGCACCTCGAAAGCATAAGTGTAAAAGGAGGCACATAGACTCCCCCGAGAGTCTCACTGAAGACACTGACTTGGATGAAGGGGAAGGCTCCCCAAGATCACCCCCCCGAGGATGTCTCCTTCGGAGACATCATGAAAATGTTAAGAATCAGAGGTGGGTGGTCTGCCTCAAAGTCGTCCTCGGACGAGTCAGTGTTCTTGGAGGCATTCAAAGCAGGCCCATCTACCTCTTGGGTGTCCCCTCCAGCCGACCCCCTGGTGGATCTTATTACCACCAGGGCGTGGAAGGAACCAGACACCGTGGAGCCAATCCCCAAGAGGCCTGACCGAATCCTTAGCCCCCCTTCCGACCTTGCCCATTGGAGCAAGGGACCCCCAGTAGATGCCATGTTGTCAGCGGCAGCCACCAAGAGGGAACTCGCCCAGGAGAGTCCCTCTGTCCACCCTCCGAGCAAGGAGTCTCGGATGATGGACCATTTGGGGAAGCGGATGTATAGTTCAGCGACCTTCTCTGTGAGGGCGCTCAACTACTTGGCACATGTCATAAGGATGCAGCGCGATCTTATCAAAGAATACGCTGCATCCCCCCCTGAGTCCATGTCGGAGGAGGACAAACTTTTGCACTCCACCCGTATGGCCACTCTACGCTCCGTGTCTAATACCTCTATGCGGTTACTTTCCCACGCTACCGAGGGAGCCACTAGAGCTGCGGGAGCAGGCCTAGTCACAAGGCGGCAGGCCTGGCTCCACCACTGCGATTTCACGGAGCGCTTCAAGGCATCTTTCGCGAACGCCCCCTTCAACGGTTCTGCCCTTTTTGGCAAGACGGTTCGCGAGACCTTAGTTCAGAGCGAGAAGGACGGGAAGACGCTGTCTGCCGTCGGAGTCCGCTTCTCTGTGCCCCAGAGGTCCTACTCTAGGAACCAAAAGGGCAGAAGAAGATGTGGTTCCGGAAGTCGCAGCATTCCCAACCCGCTCCGGACAACCAGTCCTTCCGCGGCAGAGGAGGACAGGGAGGACGCCGCCCTAGAGGCAGAGGGGCTCCAAGGAATTTTGGGTCCAGAGAACCTTTCTCAGAACGGCCTTCGCAGCAGCCCTGAGGGGTTGCCCGACTGCTCCACTCTGGAGGCAGTCGGGGGACGTTTTTCGGAGCACCTAGCGGCTTGGGAGTCCATAACAACGGACCGCTGGGTACTCCGGATCATATCCAGAGGATACAAGATCCCCTTCCTTCACATACCCAAATTAAAAATCCTCCCCGATGTTCCACCCGATCAAAGGGAGGCTGCCTCAGCAGAAATTGGCTACCTGCTGGAAAAAAGAGCCATCCAGCCTGTCCCTCAAGACCAGATCGGATCAGGATTTTACTCCAGGTTCTTTTTAGTGCCAAAAAAGACGGGGGACCTCAGACCCATCCTAGACCTATCCTTGTTGAACCTGGCAGTCCCCAAAGAGAAATTCCGGATGGTCACCTTACAATCCATTCTCCCCCTGCTAGGGGAGAATCACTGGATGTGCTCTATAGACCTCAAGGATGCGTACTACCACATTCGCATGGACAGGTGATCCAGGAGGTTTCTCCGCTTCCGGCTAGGGGCCAGTCACTACCAATTCAGGGTCCTTCCCTTCGGTCTCACCACAGCCCCCCAGGGTGTTCACCAAAGTTGTAGCAGTGGTTGCGGCCCACCTGAGACTTCAGGGGGTTCAGGTCTTTCCGTACCTAGACGACTGGCTCCTCACCACTCCAACAAGGCATCTTCTCTCTCTGGCAAGGGATTCCTTTCTGCGTCTAGCCCCCTGGCTAGGCATTACAGTAAACGTAGAGAAATTCAACCTGGTCCCTACTCAGGTAATAGATTTCATAGGAGCCAGATTGGACACAACAAAGTTAAGGGCCTTCCTCACAAGCGACAGGGTCCGGAATCTACAAACTCAGGTGCGGGCCATCCTTCACTCCAACTCGGTGCCTGCGGAGTTGGTCCTGAGGGCACTAGGGTCTATGGCGGCAGCGATTACTCTTCTCCCGCACGCATGCTTAAACATGAGGGTACTTCAGTGGACACTCCAGGTACAATGGTCCTTTCTCTCTGCCCCTGCATCATCCCGTAGCGATCAGCAAGGCTTGCAAGTGGTCTCTCTTGTGGTGGCTCCATTCTCCGGACCTCCACAGGGGCCGCCCCTTTTGTGCATCTCCCCCTCTCGCCACGGTGACCACGGACGCTTCCCGCCTTGGGTGGGGGGGGGCATTTTGCGGGCCGGATGGTCCAAGGCACGTGGAACGAGACAGAGACCTCCCTGCATATAAATGTTCTGGAAATGAGGGCGGTGCTTTTGGCGTTGCAAGCACTTCAAGCCCTACTTCCCCTGGGAACTATTGCGATTCAATCAGACAACATGTCGGTCTGGTACATCAACAAACAAGGGGGAACCAGATCCTACCCCTTATGTCGAGAAGCCATGAGAGTCTGGGAATGGGCGATCTCCACCAACCGCTTTCTCATCGCAATGCATATTCCGGGTCGGACCAACATCCTAGCGGACAAGCTCAGTCGCACCATTCTCTCCCCATACGAGTGGTCTCTCAATGCTCAAGTGGCGAAACGTATCTTCGCAAGGTGGGGGACTCCCTGTTGCGATCTCTTTGCCTCTCCCTCAAACACCAAGTGCAACAGTTTTTTCGCTCTAATCCCCCCGACAGGGGATTTCCCAAGAGACGCTCTGGTGCATGCTTGGCCTCCCGGTCTTCTCTATGCATATCCCCCTCTCCTTCTGATGCTACAGCTCCTTCAGAAAGCCTCTTGGTTGGGGTGCAGAATGATCCTCATTGCCCCGTTCTGGCCTCGACAGATCTGGTTCCCTTACCTAAGGTCTCATTCAGTGAATCCACCTTGGATTCTAGATCCCATTCCAGATCTGATATCACACCCGTCGAACCTGCCAACTCCGAACCTGGACATCCTGAAGTTGACTGCTTGGCTGCTCCAGTTCCACTCCTAGTCAGGACTCCCGGTATCTCGTCTCCAGTTAAGGCTATTCTGGTGGCGGCCCACAAGCCTTCCACCAGAAAAATTTACTGCAGTAAATGGAAGCGTTTTTCCATTTGGGCGGAACGGCAAGACCTAGACCCTTTCACGGTTCCTCTTCCTCTGGTCCTAGATTTCCTCACCACTCTTTTTAATGAAGGCGCCAGTAGCTCTACGGTCAAAGTTCAACTGGCGGCTATATCTCATTATCATGTTGGGCATGATTCAGGACCTCTTATGTCTGCCAAGCTATGCAAAACTTTTCTAAAAGGCACCTTTTTGCTTAGACCCCCTGTTAAGGAAGTGTTTCCACCGTGGGATCTCACTTTGGTTCTTCAGGCCTTGACCGCTCCTCCCTTTGAGCCTGCGGCCACTGTTGACCTTAAATACCTGTCCCTCAAGACTGCGTTTTTGGTAGCCATTACTTCGGCTAAGAGAGTTTCAGAACTTCAAGCCTTGTCTATGAAGCCGCCTTATTTGATTTTCCACCCGGACCGGGTGTCCCTCAGGATCAATCCCTCCTTTCTCCCTAAAGTAGCTTCGGAGGCAAATATTAATC
The DNA here is from genome assembly GCF_019279795.1 of Protopterus annectens. Taxonomy (NCBI): domain Eukaryota; kingdom Metazoa; phylum Chordata; order Ceratodontiformes; family Protopteridae; genus Protopterus; species Protopterus annectens. The sequence continues at coordinate 1,941,296,338 of NC_056731.1, forward strand.
AGTCCGTCAATCTCCCTGTTTTCTTTCCCAAGTATCAGAACAAAGGTGAATACAAGCTGCATTCTTTGGATGTTCACAGACAGCTTTGTTTCTATCTTCACAGGACAGCGGGCCATAGGCAATCGGACCAGCTGTTCATTTCTTTCGCCAAATTCAACCTGGGTAAACCAATTTCCAAAGTTTCTTTGTCGCACTGGATTTCTCAGTGTATTCTGTTGGCGTACCAAGCTTCAGACAGGCCCGCACCAGAGGGAGTCCGCGCTCATTCCACTAGATCAGTTTCAACATCAGCAGCTTTTAAGTCCAGGTTACCCTTAGATGATATTTGTTCAGCGGCCACTTGGGCTTCATCTCATACCTTTATTTCTCATTACAAGCTGGACATTACTTCCAGGGGTAGAGTATCCTTTGGCTCCGCGGTGCTCCAGAATATCCTTCCATGATGGCCACCCAAGATTTAGGTAGCTGGGGACTCTGTCCCACAGGTTGCTGACAAATGAATCTCCTACTTCAGATTTAGAAGTTATGTACTTACCATAACGTTCCATCTGAGTAGGTGGATTCATTTGTCTGCAACCATCCCGCCCTCCTTTCCCCCGGGCCTTGTCAGTTCCTGCATAGAGGGTGTTACCCATTTTTTTTGGGTAGTTGGTGCAGGGCAAACTTGATCTGAGGTAACTTGGGGAGAGCAGGGCATTATGGGTGAGGGGATGAGCTAGGAGCTCGGATCCATAGCTGGATAAACCATGCCGGTTCGGATCTGATATCGGATCCATACCCCACAGGTTGCAGACAAATGAATCCACCTACTCAGATGGAACGTTATGGTAAGTACATAACTTCTAATTTTTATTTTCTTCTATATGTGATACACAATCAAAAATGGTGACAGTACCACCTTTTATGTAAAGATTAATGGATGTCTTTGTAAATACTTTAGTTATTTTATCAGTTAATACATATAGTAATTTGAGTTTTATATGTTATAACCTCTGAAATTACAATTTTTCTGTACAATTTATGTGATTCTTTATAAACTTGTTTTATCTAAAATCAATAAAACTGTTTAAAAAAAAAATAAAAACAGAAACGTGCTTGTACTTTACAAAGCTTTCATTTGCTTGTCTTATGGAAGTAAAGCCCACCCAGTTTTTTAAGCTTAACTTCTCATATAATTTACAGAAGAATTTGTATCTGTCAACGTGATATACCACAGACATAGGATTTTTTGTTGGCGTTCAAGGATAACTAAAAAAAAAAAATGTTGTACTGCTGCAGACACTAGTGAGTAACAGAACATGTCCTTCGAAGTGTTAACAGATCTTGGATTACATTGCTAGCTTTGACACCAGGAAGAGATTAGGATGAAATCTGTCAGTGCTCATAATACAGAACTATGAAATGGCAGTCCTTACAAAATAGATTCATTACGTTCATAGTTGCTTACTAGGCTAACAACCACAAGAGCCTTTTAAACCTAGCCATACATCCTAAATCTCTGACAAGCTCTGGTACTCTTGATAAGTGTAAGCAGGGGCTTGGATGATGAGACATTTACAAGCAAGGGCCTGAGAGATGAACCATTTACAGGATGCCTGTGTCCTGGAATTTAGCTGCCTTCCTTGACTATTACTGTAAGATTGCTTTGAAGTGCTTGTAACAAGCATCTGAGAGAAATGTACACGATTGTCATTTAGGAATAAAGTGCAAGCACTCCTGCTACATAAAATGTGTAAGATGCCTGTGACTCACACTGTTGTGATTATATCTTAATGGTCTGGGAAAACATCATTACTTATTTATATTTAGCATGACCAATATAAAGGAAACTTGAAATGTATTCTGGGAAGGATACAAGAAAGCACTAAAACCAGATCATGTTAATATGTCAAGCCCTGTTACTGGCCATTTTGTTTAAAAGCACAATTTTATAAGAAACACATAGAGTTATTTAAATGTAGTAATTTAGCTCAGAAAACAAAGATATAATGCAAAACAAAACCACATTTTTTAGCTCCAAGGTGGAGTTTTCCTTTAACATTTGAGCTAGTTAGAGAATGAGTCTCTGTAGTGGAGTATTCCTATATTGCAAAATTGTGAGATAACATTCCTCAACTTTTGTGTTCTCATGAGATTTTTCAGTATTTCGATATTCTCTTTACTTGTTCATTGGATTGCAGGTAGTGCTGAATTGACATCCCATTCTTACACAAATCCTCTGAATTCCTCACATTTGACTTGCAGCTCATTGTCAGATATGGTATCATTAAATATTCCCTGATGTTCATCATTCACATTGTCTCAGTGGCATATAGGGATTCTGTGCCTGCACAAACCCTTACAGCATTCCAGAGCTCAGAATCCCCCTCCTTTGACTGTCTGTGATAAGGGATTTGCTAAGCCGCTCTTATCAGTGGAAAACTAACTCCTGTTACAGAAAATCATTTATACAGTCTTAGAGAATGGGTGACCTGTAGATCAACACCCTGATTGGAGAACAAATGATGTTAAGTTGTCAATCTCGCCTTCATTCTTGCTGGATGGGTTCGGAGCCGATCCTCGGCTCCGACTCGGCACTTGCTTTAGCTCGAGAACTCCTTTTACCAGCCCGAGGCAACCCTATATCCCATGATGCAAGGCGGAACTACCTCAGATCTCGTTTGCCGCTTAGCGAAAGAGGTCTCCTTTGCCAGCTGAGGTAAGTTTTTTCTTAGTAAAATAAGAAAAAGTGTAGTTAGGGGTTTATTTTTTTCCCTTTAGTGTTAGTTTAGTCTGTACTTAGTTACAGCCCACCCTATTCCCTTCCTTTCAAACTTTTTATAAATTTTAGTTTAAAGTTCTTAGTCAGGCCTAGCTCCCCATTGGTTATTCCCTTCCTGTGTGTTTGTGTAAGGGATTAATTGGTGTGTTTGTTGGGACTGTTTGTGTTTCTCCCTTCTAGGATGTCAAAAGAAGGCAAGGTCTCAGGCTTCAAGAAGTGTGACCAGTGCTGTCAGAAAATGTCTCTGACAGACGGTCACACTTCTTGTGTTTATTGCCTGGGGCCTTTGCACCTGCAGGACTCCTGTGCGTTGTGTCATGCTTTTAGCCAGAGAGTCCTGCAGGAAAGGAGGAACAAATTAATCCTCCGAGGTTTACTTAAACCTGAAGGTTCTCCTCCTAAGTCAGGGTCAGGAAAACCTCTTAAGCCACCGAAGGTTCAGGCTACAGTGTCCAAGCCTCCTCCGGTGGCTCCGGCTCCGGAGCCGATATCGGCCCGGCTGGAGTCGATACTTCTTCTGTTCGAGTAGTGGGTTCGGTGCCGGCCGGCTCCGATACCCTGACTACTGTGGCCTTGTCGGCTCCGGCTGGAGCCAACACTGTATCCAGCATCGGAGCCGAGAAATCCTCGGCTCCATCTGGAGTTCTAGGGACTTCGGCTCCGATGGCTTCGACCCGTAAGAGATCTCGGTCCCCCTCTATTATGAGTATCCATTCGGCTCCGGGATCTCCTCTTTTGTCGGAGCGGAGCCATCGGAGCCGATCTTCGAGATCTTCCAGGCTGTCTGACCACGATTTGGAGAGGGTGGTAAGCAGGCTGTTGAAGTCTCAGGCACTGGCCCAAATGCTCCATAGCCCGTCTCAACAGACTTCGGCTATAGCCCCGATTCTTGAGCTTCCTCCTCCGACTCCACACCAGAGTTCGGAGCCGGAGCTTCTTGGGACAGCGACTGTTTCGATGCCGGAGCCGATACATCCTTCGGCTCCATCGTCTTCGGCTCCGATCTCCTCCTTGAGACCTTCCTTGGAGGGATCCGGTCGCCGGGTTTCCACTGTCGGCTCCGAGGGGGCTAGTGGCATCGGACCCTTGTCCGACCCGCCTCCCTCTCGGGCTTCGGCTTTGGTAAGCTCGGCGCCGACATCGGCCTCGGAGCCTTCTCTCCTTGGAGCCACCATTCCTGTTTCTTCGAGCGGTGTGTTCCGGTCTCCCGGGGAGAGGAGCCTTTGAGGTGATGAGGAGTGTCCTGGCCTCTGAGCCTGGTCAACGGTCTATCCTCTAGCTCTTCCCTCATCAGTGCCTGCAGATGCCTCTTGCCAGCCTCTTGCTCTCAGGCCCAGGGATCCATCGCCCCAGGTTTCCCCACTGGGAATTTCCTCCTCTTCGAGGTTTCTCCTGACCCTGCAGGGGAACCCCTCGGAAGAGGACGTGTAAGAGGAAACACACAGACTCCCCTGAGTCTACTACATCTGATACCGACTTAGATGAGTCGGAGGGTTCCCACGGTCCCCTCTGAGGATGTCTCCTTTTCAGACATCCTTGAGCTCCTCAAACAGAGGGGAATTGGCCCTCCATTGACCCCTCCGAGGATGAGTCCGGTATACCTGGAGGCTTTTGGATCCCGACCCTCCACCTCCTGGGTGTCTCCGCCTCGACCCACTCATGCAGGTAGTGGCTCGAAGGCGTAGGCGGCTCCAGATTCTGTGGAACCTGTCCCCAGGAGACCATCCAAGTTCATTACAGCCCCGTCGGATAAGCAGTTCCTTTCCAAGGGTGTCTCTGTGGATGCTATGGTGGTGGCGGCCACTAAGAAGGAACTGGCGGATCCTTCAGTACCTGTCCATCCTCCTAATAAGGATTCTAGGACCATGGACAGGTATGGAAAGCGGATGTTTTCTTCAGCGACCTTTGCTATGCATTCGCTGAATTACCTTTGTCACTTCACCAGGCTTCAACGAGATATTCTCAAAGAACTGGGAGAAGTAGTCCAGGATCCTTCTGCTGCTGGGGCTCAGGAAAAGATTGCCTCACAGCTTGCTATCCTGAATTCCATATCTAACTCCTCTATGCGGCTCATATCTTATGCGGCCGATGGAGCGAGCAGGGCCGCAGGCACAGGAGTTGCTCTTAGACGCCAAGCCTGGATGCGGCTGTGTAATTTTGTGGACCCCTTTAAGGCGTCCTTCACTAATACCCCCTTTGACGGTTCGGCTTTGTTCGGGCCTCAAGTGAAGGATACCTTGACCAGGTGTGAGCAGGACGGTAAGACTCTTTCTGCCGTTGGAGTCCAGTTTTCCACTCCTTCTAGACCATACCCCAAGGGTCAGAAGGGGGGAAGATGTGGTTCTGTAAAGCCCAAGGAGCTACACCGGACACACGTGGTCAGTTTACCCCCAGAGGCAGAGGGGGTAACAATAATAGACGCCGCCCTAGAGGCAGGGGGGGTCCTCAGAACCAGGGCAACAGGGAGTCTCTTCCTGAGAAGCCTTTTCAGCATCCCTGAGGTGTTGCCCGACTGTCCACCCTTGGAGGCAGTCGGGGGAAGGATTTCACTGTACCCAGTAGCCTGGCAATCCCTATCCCAAGAGAAGTGGGTACAGTCGATTATATCCAAGGCTTACAAGATCCCCTTCCACAGGTTTCCCGTACCTCTACAATCCCTTCCAGACATCTCACCCGGTCAAAGGAATTTGGCAGAACAGGAGGTTTCAAAACTCCTAGAAAAAAGGGCCGTCCAGACAGTGCCGGCAGACCAAGTAGGATCCGCGTCTACTCAAGATTCTTTTGGTCCCCAAAAGGACGGGAGAGTGGAGACCAATATTAGACCTCAGCAATCTCAACAGATTTGTCAAAAGGCAAGATTCCGGATGGTCACGCTTCAGTCCATTCTGCCCTTTCTGGGCAAGGACAGCTGGATGTGCTCTATAGACCTTCAGGATGCGTACTATCACATAAAGATTCACAGGCGCCAGGAGGTTTCTCCGCTTCGCTAGGGGCCAGTCATTACCAATTCAGAGCCCTGCCCTTTGGCCTCACTTCAGCCCCAGAGTGTTTACCAAATGCATGGCAGTGGTCACAGCTCACCTGAGACGTCTAGGATTCCAGGTGTTTCCTTATTTGGACGACTGGCTCCTCTCCGCCACCACCAAGTGTCAGCTTCTTCAGTCCAGAGACTACACCCTACAGCTTTGCCAAAATCTGGGAATTTCAGTAAATTTCGTAAAATCTTCTCTGCTGCCTTGCCAATCTATCACCTTTATAGGCGCAGAGTTAGATACCGTCAAAATGTTAGCCAGACTAACAGATCAAAGAATTCTGGACATCCGAAAATTTGTTCGGCTTCTGTTACAAAGCAAAAAAGTCAAAGCCAGGTTTGTCCTGAAGGTTCTAGGCCTAATGGCTGCGGCCATTGTTCTTCTACCACTGGCTCGCTTTCACATGCGTCTCCTGCAGTGGATGCTTTTCACGCAGTGGTCGTATCACGATCTTCCGATGAGACACGAGATCTTAGTGACACAATCTTGCAGGGCTCATCTGGTCTGGTGGATATCTTCCCCTCTTCTTCATCAGGGCCGACCCTTTGTTCCCCCTCCTCCAGTTGTCACAGTCACCACGGATGCCTCCCTGATTGGGTGGGGGGGGCATTATCAGGGCAGGATGGTCCACGGGACGTGGCAACCCATAGAATACCATCTGCACATAAATGTCCTGGAGATGAGAGCAGTGCTTTTAACGTTGCAAGCCCTCGACGACTTTCTTCCCACGGGGACTATTGCAGTACAGACGGACAACATGTCCGTAGTCTGGTACATCAACAAACAGGGCGGAACCAGATCCTATCCCTTATGTCGAGAAGCTCTCAGACTTTGGCAATGGGTGATCTCTTCTCAGCGGTTTCTGATAGCAACGCACATCCCCGGCAGGTCCAACCTTTTGGCGGACAGGCTAAGCAGATCTATTCTGATGCCTCACGAGTGGTCTCTCAATCAATCTGTAGTGGATCAGATTTTTCTGAAGTGGGGCACTCCTTGTTGCGATCTTTTCGCTACCCCTCAAAACAACAAGTGCCCAGACTATTTCACTCTGTTTCCTTCCAGGCCAACCCCTGAGAGACTCTCTAACCCAGGATTGGCCTCGGGGACTTCTTTATGCTTTTCCTCCCTTTCCATTGATTCCACAAGTCATTCAGAAAGCCACTGTTTTGAGAGCCAAATTGATCCTCATTGCCCCATATTGGCCTCGACAAATTTGGTTTCCGTCTCTGCATCGTCACCTTCTGGTGCAGCCCTGGCATCTGGACCCAGTTCCGGATCTTTTGATCCACCAGTCGGGTCAGCAGCACCGGGCCATTCATTCTCTCAACCTCACTGCTTGGTTGCTCCACTTCCTTCCCTAGCCAGGCTACCAATGATTTCTGACTCAGTCAGAGACATTTTAGTGTCCTCTTTGAAGTCGTCCACTAGGACTGTTTATGCTAGCAAGTGGCGACGGTTTTCGATTTGGGCAAACTCCAGAAATATAGATCCGTTTACTGCTCCCGTACATTCTGTTTTAGATTTCCTAGCGGAGGTTTTTCATTCGGGATCCTCTTCTTCTACAGTCAAAGTGCAACTGGCTGCCATTTCCAAGTATCATGTTGGCTTGCATGACAATAACATCATGTCTCATAGATTATGCAAGGCCTTTTTGAGAGGAGCTTTCTCCTAAAACCACCTATAAAGCATCCTCCTCCGCAATGGGATCTAAACTTAATGTTAGCATCCTTGATACTACCTCCTTTCGAACCGTCTGCTTCATGTTCTTTGAAGTTATTGACGTGGAAAACTATATTTTTACTGCTGTCACTTCTGCTAGAAGGGTTTCCGAGATTCAAGCTCTCTGTATTCGTTCACCTTATTTGGTTTTTCATAAGGACAGGGTATCGTTAAGAACTAACCCTTCCTTTCTCCCCAAGGTTGTATCTCAAACCAATATTAACCAATCTATAGAATTACCTGTCTTTTTCCTAACTATTCTGACAGAGCTGAACAGAAATTGCATTTTTTGGATGTCCATCGTCAGCTCAGGTACTACTTGCATAGGACTAAACAAATTAGAAAATCGGACCAATTGTTTGTTTCTTATGCAGAAAACAGGTTAGGTCTTCCAGTTTCTAAAGTGACCTTATCCAGATGGCTGACTTCCACCATTTCCTATGTGTACTCTCTCAGAGGCAAACAACTACCTTCTAAGCCAAAAGCACACTCAACCAGGAGTCTATCCACTTCTGCAGCTTTTCAGGATAGACTTCCCATTGATACCATTTGTGCAGCAGCTACTTGGGCCACTCCTCATACCTTTGTTTCTCATTACAAGTTGGATTTGGCCTCCAGAGATAGGGCCAGTTTTGGTTCCACAGTTCTCAAGAGTCTGTTCCATTGAGCCACCCGGGATACAGGTGCTAGGGACGCGGTCCCATCCAGCAAGAATGAAGGCGAGATTGACAACTTAACATTTAGAAGTTATGTACCTACCATAACGTTCCATGTTAGTTGTCTTCTCTCGCCTTCTTTCTTGCGTCCCTCCCTCCTTCCCCCTGGCCTGGACAGATCTTGAGGAGTTCCTATTAGTTGGTTTCCTCTGGATCTTTGTTGTGAGGACTTCTTTTAGGAAACTTTGTTCCTAATTTGGTTAGGATAACCTTTAGCAGGGTCAGTTAGCTGCCAAACGAGATCTGAGGTAGTTCCGCCTTGCATCATGGGATATAGGGTTGCCTCGGGCTGGTAAAAGGAGTTCTCGAGCTAAAGCAAGTGCCGAGTCGGAGCCGAGGATCGGCTCCGAACCCATCCAGCAAGAAAGAAGGCGAGAGAAGACAACTAACATGGAACGTTATGGTAGGTACATAACTTCTAATTCTCCAGCAGGGTGTTAATCTATAGATAATGTCTGCAGAAAAATTAGTCTGCTGCTTCATGGCAGCATATCAAGCTGCCATGGAGCTCAGACTGAAAACAACCTAACGGACGCTATTATTTTATGTTCACTAAGCAGTGGTTCTGTTGTTTAGCAGGTGTAAAATATATATATAAAAAAAGAAAATTAAAAAAAAGTGTGTATGTTTGTGTGAGTGTGTGCATGTATGTGAGTGAGAGCGAGATTGATTGAGTTTTATTTTACACTTGCTAAGCAGTGCTTTTGCTGTTCAGCAAGTGCAAAAACAAACAGAAAAGTGTGTGTGTGTGTTTGTGTGGGTAGGCTCACGCGCATGTGTGTGTTTATGTTTTTGTGTGTGAGCGTGTGCGTGCAAAATTTCTTTAGAGCCCGCCTCAACAGGCCTCGGCTCCATCCGCTTTGATATTGATTCCTCCTCCAACTATGCTTAGTTCAGAGCTGGAGTCCATAGACGTTCCGATAGTAGTTCCTTCGGGTCCAATGAAATCCGCTTTGGCTCCGATTACTTCGGTTCTTCCTTCCATCGAGGTATCTGGTTGCTAAAGCTCTCTCATTGGCTCCGGGGGGGGGGAGTGGCATCAGACCCTTGTCCGACCCCACTCTTTCTCTCCTAGCGTCGGCTCGGTTGAGCTCGGCTCCCACATCGGCCTTGGAGCCGTCTCCCTTGGCGCAGAGTGGGATTCCTGTCTCTTCGGAGCTGGAGCCCTCTTTGTGTCGAGACCGTGACGCTTTCGAGGTCATGCGGAGAGTGCTGTCCACACAGAGGGCCCCAATATCGGTCCCATCGGCTTCGTCCCCTTCGGTGCCTGTGCCAACCTCTGCTCCTCCTCCAGCCCCAAAGCGTAGGGAACCTATGCTCTCAGGACACCCCATTGGGTGAACCCGCTTTTTCTGAAACCTCCCCAGAGCATTCTGAACAGGCTTCCTGGAAGAAAAAGTCCAAGAGGAAGAACCAAGACTCCCCTGAGTCTGTCACCTCAAATACAGACCTGGATGAATCGGAGGGGTCCCCAAGGTCCCCCTCTGAAGATGTTTCCTTTCCGGACATCCTCTTAATTTTTAGGCAGAGGCATAGCTGGATTTCCCTAGCCCCCTCCGAGTATGAGTCTGTATACCTGGACGCATTTGGTTCCTGACCTTCCACCTCCTGGATGTCTCCGCCTTTTGATCCACTCATGTCCGTAATGTCTCGAAAGGCTTGGTCAGCTCCAGATTCTATGAAACCTGTCCCAAGGAGACCTAATAAATTTATCACAGCTCCCCAAGACATTCTTGACTGTGGCTGTGTTAGTTTGCAGAACCTTTCAGATTGTCCTTCACCAGTACCCCCTTTGATGGCTCCTCTCTCTTTGGGCCTCAGGTGAAAGACACACTTACCAGTTGCCAGCAGGAAGGCAAGACCCTCTCTGATGTGGAGTCCATTTTTCCACTCCTACCAGACCATACCCAAAGGGTCAGAAGGGTAGAAAGATGTGGTTTCGAAAATCCCAGGGACCCTTGCCTGGCGCACGTGGTAATATTTCCCCCAGGGGCAGAGGGGGAAACAATACCAATGGCAGATGCCACCCTCGTGGCAGAGGGGGTCTGCAAAATCAGGGTGACAGAGATATGTTCTCTTCCAAACCCTATCAACATCCCTGAAGGGATGCCCGACTGCTCAACTCCGGAGGCAGTCAGGGGAAGGCTTTCATTGGACCCATTCGCTTGGCATAATATTACAAAAGACAAATGGGTACTATCCATTATATCCAGAGGTTACAAAATTCCCTTCCATCAACCCCCTCTTGTTTCAAAAAAATCCATCTCAGATGTTCCACCCAATCTTTGGGATCAGGCAGTCACAGAAGTTTCAAGACTGCTAGAAAAAAGAGCCATCCAGGAAGTCCCCGCAGACCAAGTAAGATCCGGAACTTACTCAAGATTCTTTTTAGTGCCCAAAAAGACAGGTGACTGGAGACCATTTCTGGATCTCAGCAAATTAAACAAATCTGTACAAAAAGAAAAGTTCTGAATGGTAACACTGCAGTCCATTCTCCCTTTTCTGGGTTAGGATAATTGGATGTGCTCCATAGATCTTCAGGACGCGTACTATCATAGAAAAATGGAGAAATGGTCCATGAGATTTTTACGCTTCCGGCTAGGGGCCAGTCATTACCAGTTCAGAGCTCTGCCATTTGGTCTCACCACAGCCCCCCAGGGTGTTCACCAAATGCATGGCAGTAGTTACGGCTCACCTGAGACGTCTAGGATTCCAGGTGTTTCCTTATCTAGACAACTAGGTCCTCACTACTACCACCAGGCAACAACTTATAGATGCATGAGATTACACCATCACATCCTGTGCTCAACTAGGTATCACGATAAACTTCGAAAAATCTGCCTTGTTGCCCTGTCAGTCTATTACATACATAGGAGCAGAGCTAGACACAAGAAAAATTATTGTAAAATTGCCTCAGGAAAGAGTTTCCATTATTCGACAACAGGTGTCACTTCTCCTGAGGAGCAAAAAAATTCAAGTCAAATATGTCCTTCAAGCTCTGGGGTCCATGGCAGTAGCCATTCTTCTAGTTCCCTTAACACGCTTTCACATGAGAGTCCTTCAGTGGCTACTTTTCACATAATGGTCCTTTCAGGAATTACCCATGATGCTAATTATGGAATCTTGCAAAAGATACCTTTCCTGGTGGATGGTTTCCCCACTAGTGACTCAGGCAGACCTTTCATGGAATTCCATCCGGTTGCCACAGTGACCAAGGACGCTTCCCTGATAGGGTGGGTGGGGGTCATTATCTAGGGAAGGCAGTCCAAGGCACATGGCAACCTCACGAGTACCACTTACACATCAGCGTCCTGGAGATGAGAGCGGTGCTCCTAGCATTGCAAGCTTTTCAAGACTCTCCCTGCTGGGACTATTGCAATACAGATGGACAACATGTCAGTGGTTTGGTACATCAACAAACAGCGTGGAACCAAGTCTTACCCTTTGTGCCAAGAGGCCCTCAGACTGTGGCAATGGGAGATTTCCTTCCAACGTTTTCTGACAGCAATGCATATCCCTGGGAAATCCAACATAATAGCTGACAGGCTCAGCAGGGATGTCCTCATGCCGTACGAGTGGTCTCTGAAACAGGAAATTGTGGATCTTATTTTCCGCAAATGGTGCCAGCCTTGCTGCAATCTCTTTGCCTCTCCCCTCAACAACAAATGCAGCAGCTACTTCTCCCTTGTTCCTCCTCCAGGTCAGACACCCACGGACGCTCTAGTCCATGAATGGCCTCAGGGGCTCCTTTATGCATTTCCCCCTTCCCCCAATTCCAAAAGTCATTCAGAAAGCAAAATTGTTGGATTGCAAGATGATCCTCATTGCCCCCAATTGGCCTCGACAGATTTGGTTTCCGTTCCTTCTCCCCCACCTTCTAGCCCAGCCTTGGTTTCTGGACACAGTGCCAGATCTCTTGATTCATCATTCAGGCAGGTTACACCAATCCCCCAATCTCTCAAGCTCACAGCTTGGTTACTCCACTTTCAATCTTAGCCAGGCTCCCCAATATTTCCCCAGCAGTGTGTGATATTATTGTTTTCTCCCATAAGACAACTACAAGGAAAGTTTATGCTAGCAGATGGAAAAGATTCTCTTACTGTGCAGAATCCAGGAATTTAGATCCTTTTACAGCTCCAGTACACGAAATTTTGGATTTCTTAGCAGAACTGTTTCAATCTGGTGCAGCTGTTGCTACCATCAGAGTACAACTAGCTGCCATTTCAAATTTTCACATTGGAGTTTTTAACTCAAGCATAATGTCTCACAAACTCTGTAAGGCCTTCATGAGAGGTATATCTCTACTTAAGACCCCCAGTGAGAGATCCTCTTCCACCTTGGGATCTCAGTTTGGTTCTGGCCTTCTTGATACTGCCACCATTTGAACCAGCAGCATCATCATGTTCTTTGAAATTTATCTCTTGGAAAACTCTCTTCCTAGTTGCTATTACTTCTGCCAGATGTGTTTCAAAACTCAATGCCCTACGTGTTTGCCCTCCATACCTGTTTTTTTCACAAAGACAGAGTTTCTCTGTGAACCAACCCATCTTTTCTACCTAAAGTTTGTTCAGAACACAATTTGAATCAATCCATTGAACTTCCTGTCTTTTTCCCTAATCATTCCAACAAGGGAGAAAACAGATTACACCAATTGGATGTGTATAGACAACTACGTTTCTATCTCCATAGAACTAAAGAGCTGAGAAAATCAGATCAGTTGTTCCTTTCATTTGCTAACAACAAACAAGGCCTTCCAGTTTCTAAAGTAACCTTATCAAAATGGTTATCAGACACCATTGCCTATACTTACCATTTGCGATAAAAAGATCTTCCAGCAAGACCCAAAGGTCATTCAGCCAGGTCATTAGCTACTTTGGTAGCTTTTTAGTCTAGATTGCCCATAGATTCAATTTGTGCAGCAGCTACTTGGACAGATCCTCATACATTTATTTCTCATTACAAAGCAGATGTGGTCTCCCAGGGCAGGGCTTCCTTTGGTTCCACGGTTCTGAAGAGTCTGTTCCAATGAGCCACCCAGGATTGAGGTGCTACGGACGCTGTCCCATCCAGCAAGAATGAAGGCGAGATTGGACAACTTAACATAAAGAAGTTATGTACCTACCAAAACGTTCCACGTTAGTTGTCCTTCATCTCACCTTCCTTCTTGCATCCCTCCCTCCTTCCCCCTTCTTCACGGATTGAGAGGAGTTTTTCAGTGGTTTCACTGGTTAACTTGTTTTGTTCTTAGTTGCCTCCCAAGCAAACCGTGACAATTTACTGTATATCCAGGTTTAATAATAATGGATTATATTCTATGATTATGTATAGTGTGAGCTATCTCAAACGAGATCTGGGTAGCTGACGCTGGGCATTCTGGTATAAGAGGTAGCCTCGAGCCAGTAAACAGCTCTCGAGCTATAGAAAGTGGCCTCGGCTCCGAACCCATCTAGCAAGAAGGAAAGTGAGATGAAGGACAACTAACATGGAACGTTATGGTAGGTACATAACTTCTTTTTCTGAGAACTTCCCTTCCTTTTTATTATTGCATACTTTTGATTTCTTTCTGTTTTATTTAAAAAAAAAATATATATATATATATATATATATATATATATATATATATATATATATATATATACATATACATATGCATATATATATGTGTGTGTGTGTGTGTGTGTATGTGTACTTTAACTTTTTATATAATACTCTTGCTATTTAGTACTGCTGTTAGTTCCTTTTGGAATTCTAACTTAATGTTGTGTTACTTGTATGCTTAATGCTGCATGTAAGCAGTCACTGGGCTTTTTTAAACTGTTCTATAACTTGTACTGGGAAAATGAAGATTCTACAGAGTCAGTTAAACACTAGGCTGCTTGTCTGTTATTTATCTGCTTCATTTTGAAGTTCTAGCAGGAAAACATTGCATTCTTTCACATTTTTCTGCATTTTTTGTGATATTGACTAATGGTTTAACACTGCTATAGTCTGTTTTTATCACTAAATTGCAAATTTCATAGGTTCATAGGTAGGTACTAGGCTATCGGCCCTGGGGCCTATACAAGCCCAGACAAAAAGGTACCCTGGCTTTTGCCACCCAAGAAAATTATTTTCCTGTGCCACTGTCGAGCAGAGCCACAGAGGTGATCCCTGGGGTGAATTTCCTATTTCCCATCCAATCATCAAGATTTTTCTTGAAGAGTGCTAATGAGGAGCTTTGTTTGATATAGATAGTTAGTTTATTCCAGAGTATGGGAAGTCTCTGGGACAGGAATCTATCCCTCTGGCATGTTCTGTCATGTTCTATTTAATGTGGTGACAAGCTTTAGGTCCCTAGAGCGTGTAGCTCAGAGGGATTGGAATTTCTTTATGTGGAGCATGTCCAACAGCTCTGGGTTTGACATAGCTTTGTATGTTAGGCAGAGATCACCTCTGAGTAGGCGATATGCGACGGAGTAAAGCTGGAGTTTTTTGAGACGGTCTGCGTAGTGCATCTGTTTGAGGCCGGTAATCTTTGTGAGGTATTTCTGCTGCCTTTTCAGTTGTTGTAGATGTCTTGTGAGGTACATACCAAAAGGGGCATTGTACTCTATAATGGGTCTAATGAGTGATGAGTAGAGGGGAACAATGACCTCTTTTTTTCTGGATGAGAAACCTTTTGTGATGAGGTGTGCCACATAGAAGGATTTCCTGACTACTGTGGCGATGTGATTATCAAAGGAGAGATTACTGTCCACCTGTGTCCCAAGGTCTCTTATCACACTTTCAGTGTTAAGTATACTACCGCCTATGTTGTAGTTCATGGGTACAGAGTTTTTACCAAAGGGGACGACAATGCACTTTTTGGCATTGAGCTTGAGGCCATGGCTTTGACACCAGGCATCTGTCTCAGTGAGGCCCTTTTGTAGGATGTCCACATCGTTAGGAGTTTCGATTATGGCTCCTAATTTGCAGTCATCTGTGAACTTTGTTAGCCAAAGACCTTCTGTGTTAGCCTGTACTTCAGAGAAGTAGATACCAAACAGGAGAGGACCCAGGACTGAACCCTGTGGTACTCCACTTGTCACTGGTCTGAAGTCGGATTTGGAGTCTGCTACTTTCACAGTGTGGGTTCTGTCAGTGAGCCAGTTGGCAACCCATCTTGTGACATAGGGATTTATACCTAGTTTAGTGAGTTTATCTATAATTCCAGAGTGGGGGATGGTGTCAAAAGCTTTGGCAAGATCTAGATAGGCTGTGTGGACCACCTTACCCTTGTCTACGGCTTTGGTGACTGCTTCAAAGAAGTCTGTCAGGTTTAGGAGACATGCTCTGCCTTTTATAAACCCGAACTGGGTGGGATCCAGAGTTTGGAGATTACCAATATCTTTGTTTATAAGTTCCATGATGATACGTTCCATGGCCTTGCAGACCAGGCTTGTCAGGCTAATGGAGCGGTAGCTCCCAGGGTCTGTGGTGGCTCCCCCCTTGTGGAGTGGGATAACCGTTGCTGTGCACCATTCAGCATGCACAAAGCCTGAGGTGAGGCTATGATTGGACATGGTACTTAGGTGGGGTGCCAGTTCATTCTGTAGTTCATGTAGAACGCAGCCTGGGATGTTGTCTGGTCCCATGGATGCTGTGTTCTTGGCTTTGGAGAGTGTGGTTTTACCTGTGCAGCCGTGATTACAGGAATTTTGCATTCTTCCGGTATAGAGATGGGCTCTTTAGGGGGTGAGAGAGGGGTAAAGTTAGCACTGAACCTATCTGCCAGGATGTTGGCAATATCAGTTGGGTCTGTATATTTAGTGCCATTGTGCTGTAACTCGAAGCAGATCTGAGTGTTGCCATTGAGATTCCTGACATAGCTATAGAATGCTTTGTGGTTGTCTTTAGAATCAGTGGTGATTTTGTTTTCGTAACTAGCTTTGGAGGATTTTATCAGGGATCGCAGCTTCTTACTGAGGCTGACCAGGGAGCTCCTCCACTTGTGGGATTTTACTCTCTTTTGCAAGAGTTTCTTCCTTCTGTTGTACAGTTTGTTTATGGCAGGGGACCCCCAGATTGGCTTCCTTTTTTTGGAGGATAGCGTCTTGGTTCTGTTTGGGATAGCACGATCCATGCACTCATGTAAGTGCTTATAAAGTGCAATTGTGTAAGATTCAGTAGTCGTAACTGTATTGTCCATCTGCATGGGTGTCATGAAGTTCACCACTTCTGTTTTAAGAAGCATGAAGTTGGCTTTGGAGAAATTTTTTACCATGGTTTCTGTAATGGGGGTAGAGGCAGGATGTGGATATCTAGGGTAATTAGCTTATGGTCGGAGTGGACCAATGAGGCGTTGACTTCAGGTGTGGAACACCGGTCACTCATATTGGTAATGACTAGATCCAGGATATTGTCGCCCATGGTGGGTGTGTGGATAAGTTGATCCAGGGCATTGAAGTTTATGAATTCCAGAAAGCGTTGAGTGAAGGAGTTGGTACATGAGTAGTTTTCCCAGTTAATGGTGGGGTAGTTGAAATCGCCCATTATTAGGGTGTTTGGTTGAACCCTAATATTTTCCAGATCATCAAGAAAAGAGGAGTGGGAATCCTGGAGCATGGTGGGTGATCTGTAGCAAGCTAAAATTTGGATTGCAGTTTTTCCCAGAGTTAGTTGCACTTGGATAACCTCGGCTGCATTATGCTGAGCAACTAGCCTGGAGATGTGGATATCCTTAATGAATATGGACACACCTCTGCCTTTGGTGTTCTGGTCCAGGTTACATGGCCGAAAAGTGTGGTATGAGTTATAGCCTGGTAGTGCAGGGGTGCTCTCTGGAGCCTTGAACGAGGTCTCAGTCACTGCACAGATATCGATGTTCTCCATTTTAAGGAATGCCTCGAGTGAGTGCATTTTGAGATTTAGACTTCTAGCATTGAGTAGCATCACCCTCGGTTTTTGCTTGCCTGTTCCTGTTACAATGGTGAATTTGTCATTTGAACCTTGCCTAAAAAAGGCACTATAGGGGCGGCAAGAACCTTAGCCAGTATCCGGAATCCCAGGGGTGACAGGTGCAGACCATCTCTGGCAAAGCATCGTGGTCTGTCGACTATGTCTTCCCATGCAGACAGATACTGGATCCCTTTAGAATGGCACCAGAAGCTTAGCCAATTGTTGAAGTCAATCATTTTGTCCTTGTACTGCGGCATCATTCTGGGTGAAGGCAGAATGCTACTCAGGGCTAGGGTCATACCTGCCTGGGCTACAAGATCGGGGAGCTCTTCCATGTTTCTTTTCATGTAGTCAAGGGAGGTATGTCTCAGGTCGTTCATACCAACATGGACATTGACAGAATCATATTTGTACTTGTTGTGGAGTGACCTGAGTGTGTGTGTTATGTGGCGGATCCTGGCACCTGACAGGCAGCTGACAATATCCTTCTCCTTGTTTAGCCCGGTGAGTGGGACATCAGTATGCCTGACTATAGAGGGAAAAACACCTTCAGCAGAGATCTGAAAAACTATACAGTGAAGCAAAAATAACAGTGCACAACTCTGAAGTCAGCCAGCAATGATATAAAATTAGTCAAACAACAATTACCAGTACACAACTCTGAAGTGCCAGAAAAATATACTCAGCTCTGTATATCTCCAGATAATTTGAAGAGGACTCTTTCAGGACACAGGAAGTCTCTAGCAATGATATGCAAATTCTTGCAAATTACTTTATTTGCATTTTTTTTAGATTTTTTTTCTTTTCATTTCTGACCAGGAAATCTCTAAGTAAGTGCTTATTTGTGCTGTTTTAAAGGTTTTCTTTTAGATTTAAGGGTATATGTTTGAATTTTTGACAGGAGCTTTTTCAGGACCTGGTCCAGGTGCAGGAGAACCAAACCTTTTAGGTGCATGAGAGATCCAGGGTAAGACTCCTTGCCAGACATAATACTCTGACCCCAGATATTTTGTCCTGTAGTGTAGTTCATAGTAATAAGAAACAAAAACTTCACCACAAGGCAGACAGGTTATTATGATGTGTAAGGCTGATGTGGTTCCTTTAGTGAAGAGTGTTATGGGGCAACCTTCTCTAGAGATCAGTCTTAACACCTCAGATCTTGATGGGGCACACTGATACAGACAGTAGTGAACACATTTGAGTCTGTCCAGTCTGCTTCTTCAGAAGGTAAACAGGTTCAAAAACCCAAGCACATGTTCACCTTTCCATAGCTGCTAGATTTAGAGATATATTTGACTTGAAGCAATCCTGAGCTATGCCAGAGATTGGCGGAGTTTATCTTATCGATTGAGGATGAGATTCCAAATATTTCCGCTGTTCCTCCTCTTTTACTGGCCTTAGATAATGTATATAAAACTGCACATAAAACCCTTTTGTCTAGTGAACCATTTCCTAAAAAGGCTATGAGGAAATACAAGGTGTACTCTGATCTTGCAGCTGTCTTTGCGTGTTTGTCAGCTTCCCAACTGCAGTATCTCCAGCTGTCAACTCTAAAAAGCGAGACATGGTTTCTTCTAACCCCGCACTGCCAGATAAAATTGGCACGTGGTTAGAATCTAAGGGGAAAAGGTTGGATCAGTCCAGTAATTTATTCTGTAGAATTTTAAATTATCAGGGCTTTGTGTGGAAATTTATTTTGCAGTGTGCTTACAGTATAGATAACTTTGCTCTGTCTTTGCTTGCTGAACAGAAGTGCTGTATGAATGGCATCACTTCTATTGTGATTCAGCTTTTGAAACATGCTTTGAGGAGTGTCTTAGAAGGTCCAAACACTATTTCTAGAACTGTAGCCCTTTCTGTTGTATTAAGTAGGTTTGTTTGGTACCTAACCAGAATTTTTCTCTGGATTTAAAAAAAAAAAATTAAATGCTCCTTTAAATTCTGAATTTGTGTTTGGCTTTGCTGCTACCCATATTCTCAAATAATGGGATGACAGAGCTAAATTCACACATGAGGTATCTGAAATGGCTCTGATTCCAAGGTTCTCCCCTAACAAAGTGTCCAACTTCAAAGGGCAGAACAAACAAAAGTTCCAGCCTAACAACAGTCAGGGTACCAAGAGGAAATGGCAAGAGGGTAATGCTTCCAAACCAAATAAAAGGGGTTCCTTTCCAAAAAAAATATATTACCCCTTCTAAAGGATGACTATACCAAGACTCTGGGCATCCTGTCCCTGCTCCCCTTTCACCTTCCCCCAGGCTTTAGCTCAACCCAGCAACTAGCCACATATAGTCTCAGACAATTGGGTGCTGAGGGTAACTGAGTGAGGATACTGTTTGCAGTGGACATAAAATCCTCCTCTCTTCAGAGAAATCCCCTGCATACACTAGTCCCGACATATCTGTTCTGTCCAGCACAAGTTGCACGTAGTGGTCATAGAAGAAGCTCATGCACCACAAAAAAGAAATGGATTTTACACCAGAATCTTTTTGGTACCCAAAAAGGAGCTAGTGTTAGATTTGGCATGTCTAAACACCATTCTTAAAGTACCCAAATTCAAAATGCTTACCATGTAGATGGTCCTGCCCCTTCTTCCGGACCACTGTTTCATAGTAACTTTACATCTAAAGGATGCTTATCATTGCATGACAATTGCAGCCAATTTCAAGTTGAACCTTCAAATGTCCTGTCTCATACCCTCACAAAGAATTGTCTTCCTGGGGTGTATGATGGCCACAGCCTTTCTACCAGAAGACGGAACCCTGACTGTTCAGAAAATTTCAGGGATTTCTGTCTTCAGGAAGCTGCCTCCACAAGAGAGTTTCTCAAAATTATAGGCCTCATGACATTATTGATCCTCATGACACCATGGGTTAGACTCCACATGGGAAAGATTCAGTGGTACTTAAAAAAAGTGTTCTACCCACCACTGACTTTCCTTGGAGTTCCAGGTGCCTGTACTAGATTTTGTGAAATTAAATTTACAATGGTGAAGGGATCAGATGTCTGTCAATCCAGATCTGCCCTTCACCCTGTGAACCCCAGTTCATTCAGTCCAGATGGACTCATCGTATCATATTTTGTGTGGGGAACAGTGTACAAGGGAGTTCAAGTGCAAGGCAGATGGGGTCTTTTATACCCAATAAAGCAAATAAACATCAAAGAAATGTTAGCAGGGATTCGGACATTAAAAGTTCTTCACCACTTATGGTTTCCAGTCATATGGCACCTGAATGTATGGGGGGAGTGCAACGTCATACCCTCTTTGCCAAATGGCATTATCTGATGCTTCAGGTTTCATATATCCCATCAAAGCAAAACTTAGGGGAAGACAGGGAAGACAGAGTAAGTGGATCCATTATGGACCCTCACAACTGGAAGCTTGGGTCAGAGGTCTGCCTGAATTTGGTCCAGATTTGGGGAATACTCCAAATAGTTTTGTTCACCTCTTTTCAAAACAGATTGTTGGAAAAATTCTGTTTGAGACATCCTTGCAGCCATACTTTAAGGACAGAATCATCCTTGTTTCCTTGAACAGTAATGTTCCTTTATGCATTCCACACTTTCCAATGATACCCAGGGTACTTGTGAAGATTCAGAATGAATTACTAAAGGTTATTGTGGTGACCCTCCCTTTGGCCTAAGAAAAGTTGGTTCTCCTGTTTAATGGAATTGACCAAGCAATTGTTAATGACAACCTGAATGATTCTATATTGATACCATTTAGGCACTTGTTCAATGAGGATGTGCAGCCGGTATTGAAGGAGGCAAGAAAAACTACAGCTAGAAAATCTTATGTTTACAAGTGGAAGAGTTTTCCTAGATGGTGCCTAACTGATATCAAAGGACCTGGTATGGTGTCAGCCCCTCTGGTTTTGAAACAATGGCTTATCTTGTGCAGTTATCAGGGCACATCTTGTGGCTATCTCAGCTTGTCTGCCAGTAGATTTCCTGTTTTCAGTCTCCTTCTGTGTTCAAACAATTTATGGAAGGAGCATTGAGACTCCCTCAAAAGCAAATTCCTCCTCAGTGAGATCTCAACTTTGTTCTTGAAAAATAGACTTTATCTCCTTTTGAACCTGCCATTGAGGCAGATTTGAAGTTCATCTCTTGGAAAGCTGTTTTGCTTATTTCTCTGACACCTGCAATACAGGTCACTGAGGTGCAAGCTCCCATGGTAGGCTAGCCTTTTTTAACACCTTTATTAAATTATGATTTAAGACATAAACAAACATATTTGAAACAGAAAAGAAAACAAGCCATATTAAAATTTTTCCATTCACATACATTATACATCACATCTTTTCTTTCACTGTAATTATCATCAGACCAGCATTACACAAATTGCTGAATTCCTGCCTTCCCTTAAACCTCACTCTTCCTCTTCCTGAACATTATTCTGCATTTATTGTTCCCACAATTTCCACTTATTTCTATGTAATTTGCTTCTTCCCTTTTGTAAAGATCATTCTTCCAGTTCTTTTGTCTCTTTTGCAATATTCAGTACTTCCAAGTACAGTTCATTTAGACTTGGATTTCCATTTTCTAGTAATTGCTTTTTTGGCAGCCAACAGAAATAAACATAATGCCTTACTATGTCTAGACAATTAAGATCCTGTGTCCTAGCATAAAAAAAAATCAGATTTATATATACAGTCATTTGCTCTCCCAATATTTCTGACATAGTATTCTGTAGGAAATTTTTAAAATCTGCCAAATCATAGCACTCACAAAACATATGTTCCCAGTTACCTCTTTCTACCCCATCGCACCGCCAACATTTGCTGTGTACCTGAGGAAAAATTCTTTGAAGACTACTTGGGGTATAAAAATACGCAGGCAAACAGTTCCAAGCAAAGATCCTAAGCCTTTTGGAATTTCTTGCTTACTTGGGAACCATACGTATGTCCTCCCATTGTTCTTTTGTTAATTGTTTTTCAAGTCTCTCTTCCCAGTCTTTCTGTCTTCTGCTTGATTCTTATAGTTATGCAATATTTTACATCTTAATAATTATCCATTTTAACAGCAGCTTCTGTTCTAGATTTGACGAAAAAAACCCACCAGAGCTGTCTTTCACTTAGAATTTGCCCATCTCTTTGACTATACGTTGATATCAATCCCTGGTAGGGATGGTTGTCTCTAGCCTGCAGTCCATACATCTTATTGACCTCATCCCATTCTATTACATTTCCTTCTCTAGTTATTTGCTCCCAATACCTCAGTTCCTTTGCAAGTTTTCTCCATTAAATTCCAGGTTCTTTTCCTTGTTTTCTCTGCCCCTACTTGCAGTATTCCCTCCCTACTTGCAAAATCTCCTTTCTCCATTCTCGTGTTGGTGTCATTCTTAGAATATTTTCTGCTACTTTATAAATAGAATATTTTGTATAGTTATTATTCTCTGTAAGTGTCTGCATCTAAAATCCCACTTTCACTTTATTTCTTAAACTCCCCCCTACCTCCCTTCAGTATTATTCCTTTCCATTTTGAATTCAGACCTTCTACGTGTGTTATATAGATGAACCTCAGCTGTGTAGCTGTAAAATATTCCTTCAAATCAGGTAATCATAAACCATATTGTTCTATTAGAGGGATCAGCTTTTCCCACTTAATTCTTGCCCTCTTTTGACTCCAAACAAATTCCTTCAACTCTCTATTAATTATTGTCCACAAATTCTCCTCTGGTTGATAAACACCTGACCTGTATGTAAAATGAAAGAGGCCAAAATAATTTTCTCTGCTTGTATTTTACTGTCCATATCCATAAACAAGAGCTTCTAGTTTCTCTGTTTTTGTATTATCATTTATTTAGTGCTTTCCCCATATCCTTAGCTGCCATAATAGAAGCCTTTTTGATCCATACTCCTAAATACTTCATCTTATCATGTCCTCATAAGTATGGGTAATGCTGAAGCAATTTGTGTGTGGGTACATAATTTATGGCTATGGCCTTTGTTTTATCTTCATTAAATTTATTTCCCAAAAAGACTTGAATCTTTCTCAAAATGTTCGACAACACTGAGATGTCCTTTTCTGGTTTTATCGGGTACAAAATAATATTGTCTGCAGATAAAGTCAACTCTTCTTGATTGCCATGCCAGTTATATCCTTGCATTTCTGAGTCACTTATTTTCTTTATCAGTGACTCTAAATATAAAGCAAATAATAACGGTGAAAGAAGACAACCCTACCTAGTTCCTCTGTTCAAACACGTCTTATCAGAGAAGAACCCTCTAACTTTAATTCTTAACTCCAAGCCTTCATATATCCTCCTGATTAACATTATTATTGTATCAGGGAATGCAAGCCCCCATTGCCCTACTCATAAAAATCCCAGCTTACTAAGCCAAATGCTGTCTCTGCATCAGGACCCACCAACAACAGCAGTATTTTCTTATATTCTACATGTGTCTTCCCTCCTCAAAACCACATTAATCCATATCTATCAATTTTGGCAACATCTTTACCATTCATTTAGTTAGTATAGCGATAAACACTTCATAATCATGGGTTAAATTTGAAACAGGTCTGTATGAAGCTGGTTCTGATGGCTCTTTACTGTCCTTAGGTAATACAGCTACCACAGGTTTCTTCCAAGATGTTGTTGCTTCTCCTCCTTTTAAAATACTGAACAAAATCTTCCAGATTTTTAGCACTTTCTTCCTGCCAACTTCCAAGAAGTACCATGTATTTTTAGAGACTTTCCTGAAGATTAATTATTCATCACTGGTTTTATTTCATCCCGTTCTGTCTTAACTGTTAGTTGTTCATCTTCATCTACACCTATCCTTGGCATAACGAAGTCTTCCATGAATATTTCCATTTGTGCTCTTTCTTGATTTCTACATTTCTCTACTTTATACAAATGTTCATAAAATGTCAGCAATATCTCTAAAACCTGTACAGGATGTCTGGTCATTTTTCTTGTTATAGTCTCCCTAAGTTTGGCAACAATCCTTTCTATTTCTACTGTCTAATCATTGTGCTAAAAGTTTTTGTGCTCTGGAGTTATTATCAAAAATAGTTGCATCCGATGATGTCAATTTTCATTAATTGCTCAACTAATGGGATTTGATCTGATCCTCTGATTGTGGCCTCCAGCAAACTCTTGAACTCCTTTCCTACTCATAATATACCAGCCCTAGCATCTCTCAGATCTTGTTTGCCACTTTAGTGTCTAGATATGGTTGCCTTGAGCTCTCGAGTCTACAGTAGGAGATAAGTTCATTTTTTATATTTCCTTTCTAAGAACTTCTTATAAATGACTGTTTCTTTAATCATTAATCTCTAATTTTAATTTTATTGTTAATTTTAAGTTTTTTTTCTACTGTCTCTTTCCTAACACTTTCAGTGTAAACTTTCCTACTATCATTGGTAGGCCTAACTTTCTGTCCCTTCACCCTTTTACATTTAGTGTATTATTTTTTTCATTACCATAGCTGGTATTTTTGTTTTTATCTACACGATTTTTGTAGTTCTTTAGTACCATTGTTGGTATTTTTACCTTTCTTCTTCTTTCTGCCCCCCCCCCCCCCCCAAAAAAAAAAAATCTTTAGTCGGTCTTTTCTTGTTACAGTAACTTTTTTTTTTTAAAAATGTCTGAAAAAGGTCCAAGAGGATTTAAGAAGTGTGAAAAGTGTGGGTATAAGTTGCCTTATTCAGATGCCCACAGTCTCTGCATATATTGCTTGGGTCCGGATCACTTAAATCAGGAATGTAGTATCTGCTATGGGTTCAACCCCTGAGCACTAGCAGACAGGAAGAATAAGTTGATTTTAAAAGGCTTGCTGCCAACTTCATTTTCCAAAGTCATTACTGGGGTTAAATCCTCGAAACACAAATCTTGAGACCCTGCCAAAAGGTTTTAGTCTTCTGAGTCTCCAGCTTTTTCTTCATCAGAGCCTAGGAAGAAGAAAGAGAAGCTGGATCTGAAATTACTTATGGTCCGACCTTCATCGGATTCAGTTAAGCCTGTATGTTAAGTTGTCAAACTTGCCTTCATTCTTGCTGGATGGGTTCGGAGCCGATCCTCGGCTCCGACTCGGCACTTGCTAAGCTCGAGAGGTAATTTTACCAGCTCGAGGCAACCCTATATCCCATGATGCAAGGCGTGACTACCCAGATCTCGTTTGCCGCTTCGCGAAGAGGTCTCCTTTTACCAGCTCAGGTAGAATTTTAGTATTTTTGTACTAAAGTCAGTCAGGAAAATTTCCATTTTCCTTATTTCTTTTTCTTAACAGTTAGAGTAAAGTAGTACCTATCTATCTTGCCCTATATTACCTTTCTAATTTGTATTAGGGATATTTTTTTCCTCCCTTCAGGCCTTAAGCCTCCCTTCCATTATTTTTCTGTCAGGAAGTCTGGGTGTGTTAGTCAGTTTTCCCCCTTTTTATTAGCTAACTGTGTGACTGGTGTGTGTGTGTATGTGTTTTTTGTGTTGGCATACCATGTCAAAAGAAGTAAAGGTCTCAGGCTTCAAGAAGTGTGACTCGTGCTGTCAGAAAATGTCTCTGACAGACGGTCACACTTCTTGTGTGTACTGCCTGGGGCCTCTACACCTGCAGGACTCCTGTGCTATTTGTCACTCCTTCAGCCAGAGAGTCCTGCAGGAACGTAGGAACAAATTAATCCTACATGGCTTGTTGAAGCCAGAGGGCTCCCCGACCAAGACTGGGTCGGGAAAGCCCTCTAAGCCACCTAAAGCCCAGGCTGTTGCTCCTAATCCTTCGGCGGTGGCTCCGACTCCTTCGGAGTCGAGATCGGCTTTGGCTGGAGCCGATCTTTCTATCTCTGAGGTGGTGGTATCGGTGCCGGCTGGCTCCGATACACTTGCACCGATGTCGATGTCGGCTCCGGCCGGAGCTGACGTATGTTTGACCAGGACTGGTGCAGATAAGCTGTTGGCTCCAACTGGAACCGAAGGGTCTTCGGCTCCGATAGCTCCTTCCAAGAAGAGATATCGGTCCCCTTCCCTGGAGTTGATTCGCTCGGCTCCGGGATCTCCTCTGCTTTCGGAGCGGAGCCATCGGAGACGATCTTCAAGGTCTTCCAGGCTATCAGACCATGACTTGGAGAGGGTGGTAAGTAGACTGCTGAAGTCACAGACACTGGCCCAGATGCTCCATAGCCCGTCTCAGCAGACGACCGCTATCCTTCATCCCCCTGAAATTCCTCCTCCGACTCTCCTTCAGAGTTCGGAGCCAGAGCTTCTCGGAACGTTGACCGTGGGTGCACTGGAGCCGATACCTCCCCTGTCGCCTCCGTCGTCTTCGACTCCAATTTCCTCCATGAGACCTTCCTTGGAGGGATCCGGTCGTCGAATCTCCCTTGTCGGCTCTGAGGGGGCGAGTGGCATCGGACCCTTGTCCGACCCCGCTCTCCCTCTTGGAGCTTCGGCATTGGTGAGCTCGGCACCGACATCAGCCTCGAGCCTTCTCTTTCAAGGGACCGGGGATTCCTGTTTCTTCGGAGCGGGAGTCTTCTGGCCTCCCTGGAAGGGGAGCCTTTGAGGTGATGAGGAGTGTTCTAGCCCCGGAGCTGAGTCAACGGTCAATTCCATTAGCTCCTCCCTCTTCGGTGCCTGTCGATGTCTCTTCCTATTCTCTTGCTCCTGGACCCAGAGATCCATCACCCCAGGTTTCCCCATTGAGAAGAACTTCCTCTTCCGATGTTTCTCCTGATCCTTCGGGAGAGCCCCCACGTAAGAGGACGTGCAAGAGGAAGCGCACAGACTCCCCCGAGTCTATGACATCAGATACCGACTTAGATGAGTCGGAGGGTTCCCCACGATCCCCCTCTGAGGATGTCTCCTTTTCAGACATCCTGGAACTCCTTAAGCAGAGTGGGAACTGGCCTTCCATTAACCCCTCCGAGGATGAGTCGGTATACCTGGAGGCTTTTGGATCTCGACCCTCCACCTCCTGGGTGTCTCCGCCTTCTGACCCGCTCATGGAAATGGTGGCTTGAAAGGCGTGGGCGGCCCCGGATTCTGTGGAACCAGTCCCCAGGAGGCCTTCTAAATTCATCACGGCCCCCGCAGACAAACAGTTTCTCACCAAGGGTGTCCCTGTTGATGCCATGGTGGTGGCGGCTGCCACCAAGAAGGAACTTGCCGATCCTTCTGTACCTGTCCATCCTCCTAACAAGGACTCTAGGACCATGGATAGGTACGGTAAGCGGATGTTTTTTTCAGCGACCTTTGCTATGCGCTCGCTGAACTATCTCTGTCACTTTACCCGGCTTCAGAGAGACATTCTCAAGGAACTAGGTGAGGTAGTTCAGGATCCGTCAGCTGCTGGGCCTCAAGAAAAGATTGCCTCGCAGCTCGGAATCCTAAATTCTATAACTAACTCCTCCATGCGGCTCATTTCTTATGCAGCCGATGGGGAGAGTAGAGCCGCAGGCACAGGAGTGGCTCTTAGGCGTCAGTCCTGGATGCGGCTTTGTAATTTCGCAGACCCCTTTAAGGCGTCCTTCACTAATACTCCCTTCAATGGTTCGGCTTTGTTCGGGCCTCAGGTGAAGGACACATTGACCAGGTGTGAGCAAGACGGCAAGACTCTTTCTGCCGTAGGAGTCCATTTCTCCACCCCTTCAAGACCCTATCCCAAAGGTCAGAAGGGAGGGAAAATGTGGTTCCGTAAATCTCAGGGAGTCACGCCGGATGCACGTGGTCAGTTTACCCCCAGAGGCAGAGGGGGTAATAACAATAGACGCTGCCCTAGGGGCAGAGGGGGTCCACAGAATCAGGGTAGCAGAGAGCCTCTCTCTGACAAACCCTTCCAGCACCCCTGAGGTGTTGCCTGACTGTCCACCCTTGGAGGCTGTCGGGGGAAGATTGTCGCTGTACCCAACAGCCTGGCGTTCCCTTTCTCAAGACAAATGGGTACAGTTGATCATATCTGAGGGTTACAATATCCCTTTCGTGAGATATCCTGTTCCTCATCAATCCCTCCCAGACGTTTCACCCGGTTTAAGGGAGTTGGCAAAGCTGGAGGTATCAAAGCTCCTAGCAAAAAGAGCCATCCAGCTAGTGCCAGCAGACCAAGTAGGATCTGGAATCTACTCAAGATTCTTTTTGGTTCCCAAAAAGACGGGAGATTGGAGGCCAATTTTAGACCTCAGCAAACTAAACAAGTTTGTCAAAAAGGCAAGGTTCTGGATGGTCACGCTTCAGTCCATTCTACCCTTTTTGGGCAAGGACAACTGGATGTGCTCAATAGACCTTCAGGATGCATACTATCACATAAAAATTCACAGGCGCTCCAGAAGGTTTCTCCGCTTTCGGCTGGGGACCAGTCATTTTCAATTCAGAGCCCTGCCCTTTGGTCTCACTACAGCCCCCAGAGTGTTTACCAAATGTATGGCAGTGGTCACGGCTCACCTGAGACGTCAAGGATTCCAGGTGTTTCCGTATCTAGACAACTGGCTCCTCTCTGCCACCACCAGGCATCAACTTCTCAAGGCCAGAGACTACACTCTTCACACCTGCAACCAATTGGGGATTTCTATAAACTACGAAAAATCTTCATTGTCCCCTTGCCAATCTATTACCTTTATAGGCGCAGAATTAGACACTGTCGGGATGTCAGCAAGACTCACAAACCAAAGAATTCTGGACATCCAAAAGTATGTTCGGATCATACTACTCAGCAAAAAGATCAGGGCCAGATTTGTCCTGAAGGTGCTAGGTCTTATGGCTGCGGCCATCGTACTGCTTCCTGTAGCTCGTTTCCACATGCGTCTTCTGCAGTGGATGTTGTTCACCCAGTGGTCCTTCCAGCAGCTTCCCATGCGCCACGAGATCTTCGTGACGCAATCGTGCAAGAGTCACCTAACCTGGTGGATGTCTTCTCCGCAACTCCATCAGGGCCGACTGTTTGTTCCCCCAATCCCGGTTGCCACAGTCACTTCGGATGCCTCTCTGATCGGGTGGGGGGGGCATTATCAGGGCAGGATGGTCCATGGGACTTGGCAACCCATAGAATACCATCTGCACATAAATGTCCTAGAGATGAGAGCAGTGCTTTTAACGTTGCAAGCCCTCAGCGACTTTCTTCCTTTAGGGACTATTGCAGTTCAGACGGACAACATGTCCGTAGTCTGGTATATCAACAAACAGGGCGGGACCAGGTCCTATCCACTGTGTCGAGAAGCTCTCAGACTTTGGCAATGGGAAATCTCCTCTCATCGGTTTCTGATAGCAACGCATATCCCCGGGAAATCCAACCTCTTAGCGGACAGACTGAGCAGAGCTATTCTCATGCCACACGAGTGGTCTCTCAAACAATCAGTAGTGGACGAGATTTTTCAGAGGTGGGGCGTCTCTTGCTGCGACCTTTTTGCTACACCCCAAAACAGCAAATGCCCAGACTTCTTCTCCTTCTTTCCACTACCAGGCCATCCCCCCAGAGACGCTCTAACCCAGGTTTGGCCTCGGGGACTTCTTTATGCCTTTCCTCCATTCCTGCTGATACCTCAAGTGATTCAGAAAGCTACCGTCTTGAGAGCCAAGTTGATTCTCATTGCCCCTTACTGGCCTCGACAAATTTGGTTTCCGTCCCTACATCGTCATCTCTTGGTTCAGCCTTGGCATCTGGATCCAATTCCAGATCTGCTGACCCACCATTCTGGTCATCTGCACCAGGCCATTCATTCTCTCAACCTCACTGCTTGGTTGCTCCACTTTCTTCCTTAGCCAGGCTCCCTATGATTTCTAATCCCGTGCGAGATATCATAGTAGCTTCTCTAAAGTCCTCTACCAGAAGGATTTATGCTAGCAAATGGCAGCGTTTTTCATTCTGGGCAAAGTCCAGGGACATAGATCCCTTTACTGCTCCAGTGCAGTCAGTCTTGGACTTCCTAGCTGAGATTTTTCAGTCGGGTTCTTCTTCCTCTACAGTTAAGGTCCAGCTGGCAGCGATCTCAAATTTTCATGTTTGCTTAGCAGATCAAAACATAATGTCTCACAAGCTTTGCAAAGCCTTTCTTAGAGGGATCTTTCTGCTGAAACCTCCAATCAAAGATCCGCCTCTGCATTGGGACCTGAATTTAATGCTGGCATCCTTGATTCTGCCACCCTTTGAACTGGCTGCTACATGCTCATTAAAATTTCTTTCCTGGAAGACAATTTTTCTGATTGCTGTTACTTCAGCCAGGAGGGTGTCTGAACTTCACGCTCTCTGTGTCCGTCCCCCATACTTGGTTTTCCACAAAGATAGAGTATCTTTAAGAACTAATCCATCTTTCTTGCCCAAGGTTGCTTCCCAGACGAATATTAACCAATCTATTGAATTGCCAGTTTTTTTCCCAAATTATTCTGACAGAGCGGAACAAAAACTTCATTGTTTGGATGTCCATCGCCAACTCAGATATTACTTGGACAGAACTAAACAATTCAGAAAATCTGATCAACTGTTTCTTTCTTATGCAGAAAACAGGAAGGGTCTTCCGGTCTCCAAGGTGACCTTATCCAGATGGCTGTCTTCTACAATTTCTCATGTTTATCTCCTTAGGGGCAAGCAACTGCCCTCGAAACCAAACGCACATTCTACCAGGCACCTAGCCACTTCTACAGCATTTCAGGATAGGCTACCTATTGACACCATTTGTGCGGCAGCCACTTGGGCCATTCCTCACACCTTTGTCTCTCATTACAAATTGGACTTGGCCTTCAGGGACAGGGCTAGGTTTGGTTCCACAGTTCTCAAGAGTCTGTTCCATTAAGCCATCCAGGATAGAGGTGCTGGGGACGCGGTCCCATCCAGCAAGAATGAAGGCGAGTTTGACAACTTAACATTAAGAAGTTATGTACCTACCATAACGTTCCATGTTAGTTGTCTTCTCTCGCCTTCTTTCTTGTGTCCCTCCCTCCTTCCCCCTAACCTGGACAGACCTTGAAGTTGTACTCTTCTCTGGGTACAGTTCATTCTTTCTATCGACCCCAGTAGGAAGTGTCACTAGTCTCTAGTGGTTATTTGCTTTGTTTCTTTCCACATGTAGTTCCTCTTCTTCCTTCCGGGAAGAAGGTTACTGGCAGGGTTTTCTATATCTACCAAACGAGATCTGGGTAGTCACACCTTGCATCATGGGATATAGGGTTGCCTCGAGCTGGTAAAATTAGCTCTCGAGCTTAGCAAGTGCCAAGTCAGAGCCGAGGATCGGCTCCGAACCCATCCAGCAAGAAAGAAGGCGAGAGAAGACAACTAACATGGAACGTTATGGTAGGTACATAACTTCTTATTCTGGTCCTACACCCTCAGATCCAAAACCTTTACCAAGAACAACTTATTCTCCAAGTCTGGATCTAGTCCCATCCAGAGTGCATTCTCCTTTTTTTAGAGAGGAGCGCTAAATCACCATTCCTAGTATCTTGAAGTCTCTTAGAAGCAGATGTGGAGAGGATGATGAGGAAATTCATCATGGAGCAAATTCAGGGAGGAGTTCTCACTGTTCCTACCCCTTCAGGTCAGGAAGTCAGGACATCTTGTACTACACCCATTACAGCTCCTTCTCTAATTCAGCCTGTGGTTTTAGAATCTTTGGATCCAAGGGTTCCGGGTCCATCTGCTTTGGATCCAAAGAGAGCACCACCTTCGGACCTGAATACTGCTCTGAGTGCATCAGCTCAGACATCCTCAGAGCCAGATGACTCTCCCAGCCAAAGCATCCCTGTCAGATCTGGGAGGATGGAGTCGACTTTGAGGTTTTTGGAGCTGTCTTTTCTTCTCAGAGCTTCAGCACTGGATAGCTCAACTCTGACTTGTGCTTTGGGGGGATTGTTCTTTGGATGGAGGGAGGTGATGAGCCAGAAACTCACTTTCTCAGCTGTGTTGTCTTCCTTCTCACCAGAGCAGTCTGCCTTTGAGGTTGTGAAGAGAGTATTCTCTGCTCCAGCAGGTCAGATTGGTCCTTCCTCCATGGATCCACCCTCTAATTCTCAGATTGATCTTCAACATTCTACCCTACAGGGACAGCCAGCTCAAAGTTTCCAGACCACCCAGATGGGTATTTTAATATCTTCTGATACTTCACCCAATTGCTCCACCGAGGAAGTCCCTAGGAAGAGAAAGTGCAAAAGGAGGCACTTGGACTCTCCTCAAAAGTCAGTAACTGAAGATACTGATTTCAGTGAAGGAGAAGGGTCCCCAAAATCACCACCTAATGACGTTTCATTTGGAGATATTCTTGACGTCCTTATGCAGAAGGGTGGCAGGTATTTCCAAGACACTTCGGAGGATTCAGTATTTCTGGACGTCTTTGGAACTGGCCAGTCTACCTCCTGGGTTACTCTGCCTGCTAATGATGTCTAGAAGGGCATGGAAGGAACATGGTACATCTGAGCTAATCCCCAAGAGACCAGACCAGATTCTGGCTCCAGCAGTAGGCAGGGTGTTTTGGAGTAAAGGGATGCCAGTAGATGCCATGGCTGTGGCGGCAGCTACAAAAAAAGAACTCCTGGAACAAAGTTCCCCTGTCCATCCTCCTAATAGAGAATCCAGGGCGATAGATTTGGGAAGCATGTTTATGCTTTAGTGATTTCACACTCAAGTCAGTGAACTATTTGGCACTATTTTACAAGGCTTTAAAGAAATTTAAGTAAAGAGTTATCAGAATCTCTTTCTGGAACCGAAACTGCTGAGGTTTGATCTTCAGTAGTCTCTCAGTTGGCTGCTGTACGGGCTATATTTAATTCGTTCATGAGGCTTATTCCACATGTTGCAGAAGGTGCCTCAAGGGTTGCAGGTTCAGGCATTTCTATCAGGAGGCATGCCCGGATGCATCTGTGTGATTTTGTGGAGCCCTTCAAGTCATCGTTCATCAATGCTGGCTTTGATGGCACTACTTTGTTTGTCCCCACAGTAAAGGACACACTCTCCATGTGTGAGAAAAACAGAAAGGCCCTCTCTGCAGTGGGCATACATTTTTCAACCCCTCAAAGAACCTTTTGCAGGAATCAGCAGGGAGGTCAAAAAATGTAGTTTAGAAAATCTCAGTGTACTTTCCAAGACACAAGTGGAAGTAGTTCCCCCAAAGACAGAAGGGGGAGTGACAATGGAAGGTGATGCCCCTGTGGCAGAGGAGGCCCACAAAACCTGGGTGTCTAGAGATTCCTTTTCTGACAGATCTTTTTAGCTGTCCTGAATGGAGGCATGACTACTACCTCTGGAGGCAGTCAGGGGTCGCTTATCTCTACACTTGACAGGCCGGATAGACATAACAAAAGACAGTTGGGCGAGAGACTTATTTCCAGAGGTTATAACATTCCCTTTTTCCTACTTCCTCCATTGTCAAGAAAATTTCCTGATCTTCCGTCCAGTCAGAAGAAAGCAGCAGCACTAGAAACACAAAAGCTGTTAGATAAAAAGAGTCATCCAAGAGGTCCCACCAGACCAAACAGAATCCAGAACTTACTCAAGATTCTTTTTAGTGCCAAGGAAAACGGGGACTGGAGACCAATTTTGAATCTCAGTGTACTGAACAAGTTGCTTTGACACACAAAGTTCTGGATGTTCGTGGCTCAGTCCATTCTGCCCTTTCTGACTGGATGTGCTCAATAGAGCTTCAGGATGCGTTCTATCATATAAAGATGAACAGATGATCCAGAAGGTACTTGTGCTTCCGGCAGGGAGCCAGCCACTATCAGTTCAGAGCACTGCCTTTTGGCCTCATCACAGTCTCCAGGTTGTTCACCAAGTGTATGGCAGTGGTAGCAGTTCACTTCAGACTGCAAGGATTCTGGGTGTTTCCATATTTAGATGACTGGCTCATTACCACCCCGACCAGGCATCAACCGATAGAAGCTTGAGATCAGGTGTTACAAACCTAGCCACATCTTGGAATAACCTTAAATTACAAGAATTCTCATTTACAGCCAACCCATACATTAGAATTCATAGGTGCAGTGTTCAACACAGAATCTATGGTAGCTTCTCTTCCACTATCAAGAGTGCAGACAATAAGGATGCAGGTCAGGAAAATAATTTGCAGTACAGAATTTCATCTCAATTGATTCTGTAAGCCCTTGGTTCAGTGTCAGCAGCAGTAATTTTAGTCTCTTTAGTAAGATTCCACATGAGAATTCTACAATGGATGCTAGCAGCACAATGGTTAACACTTTCTGAACCCATGTCAATGAAGATAAGAATAATTCAGTATGCGAAAGGTACCTTTCCTGGTGGATGCAGTCACAACAGCTGTTACCATGTCATCCTTTAATCATCCCTCAGCCCAAGGCCATAGTGATCACGGACGCTTCCCAGATTAGGGGGGGGCATTTCCTGGGAGAAACAGTCCTAAGTACTTGGTCCGACGAAGAGGCCAACTTTCATATCAGTGTTCTGGAGATGGAGCGGTGCTTTTGACATTACAGGTATTCCAGGACTCTCTCCTTTTTGGGACAATTTCAGTCCAAACAGACAACGTGTCAGTAGTTTGGTAAATCAGCAAACAAGAGGGAACCAGAAAGGCCCTCTCTGCAGTGGGCATGCATTTTTCAACCCCTCAAAGAACCTTTTGCAGGAATCAGCAGGGAGGTCAAAAAATGTAGTTCAGAAAATCTCAGTGTACTTTCCAAGACACAAGTGGAAGTAGTTCCCCCAGAGGCAGAAGGGGGAGTGACAATGGAAGGTGATGCCCCCGTGGCAGAGGAGGCCCACAAAACCGGGGTGTCTAGAGATTCCTTTTCTGACAGATCTTTTTAGCTGTCCTGAATGGAGGCACGACTACTACCTCTGGAGGCAGTCAGGGGTCGCTTATCTCTACACTTGACAGGCCGGATAGACATAACAAAAGGCAGTTGGGCGAGAGACTTATTTCCAGAGGTTATAACATTCCCTTTTTCCTACCTCCTCCATTATCAAGAAAATTTCCTGATCTTCCAACCTATCAGAAGAAAGCAGCAGCACTAGAAACACAAAAGCTGTTAGATAAAAAGAGTCATCCAAGAGGTCCCACCAGACCAAACAGAATCCAGAACTTACTCAAGATTCTTTTTAGTGCCAAGGAAAACGGGGACTGGAGACCAATTTTGAATCTCAGTGTACTGAACAAGTTGCTTTGACACACAAAGTTCTGGATGTTCGTGGCTCAGTCCATTCTGCCCTTTCTGACTGGATGTGCTCAATAGAGCTTCAGGATGCGTTCTATCATATAAAGATGAACAGATGATCCAGAAGGTACTTGTGCTTCCGGCAGGGAGACAGTCACTATCAGTTCAGAGCACTGCCTTTTGGCCTAATCACAGTCTGCAGGTTGTTCACCAAGTGTATGGCAGTGGTAGCAGTTCACTTCAGACTGCAAGGATTCTGGGTGTTTCCATATTTAGATGACTGGCTCATTACCACCCCGACCAGGCATCAACCGATAGAAGCTTGAGATCAGGTGTTACAAACCTGGTCACATCTTGGAATAACCATAAATTACAAAAATTCTCATTTACAGCCAACCCAGACATTGGAATTCATAGGTGCAGTGTTCAACACAGAATCTATGGTAGCTTCTCTTCCACTATCAAGAGTGCAGACAATAAGGATGCAGGTCAGGAAAATAATTTGCAGTACAGAATTTCATCCCAATTGATTCTGTAAGGCCTTGGTTCAGTGTCAGCGTTCAGTGTCAGCAGCAGTAATTTTAGTCTCTTTAGTAAGATTCCACATGAGAATTCTACAATGGATGCTAGCAGCACAATGGTTAACACTTTCTGAACCCATGTCAATGAAGATAAGAATAATTCAGTATGCAAAAGGTACCTTTCCTGGTGGATGCAGTCACAACAGCTGTTACCAGGTCATCCTTTTATCATCCCTCAGCCCAAGGCCATAGTGATCATGGACGCTTCCCAGATTGGGGGGGGGGGGCATTTCCTGGGAGAAACAGTCCTAAGTACTTGGTCCTACGAAGAGGCCAACTTGTATATCAGTGTTCTGGAGATGGAGCGGTGCTTTTGACATTACAGGCATTCCAGGACTCTCTCCTTCTTGGGACAATTTCAGTCCAAACAGACAACATGTCAGTAGTTTGGTAAATCAGCAAACAAGAGGGAACCAGATCTTATCCCCTTTGTTGAAAAGCCCTCAGAGTGTGGCAATGGGTGATATCTTCCAACCACTTTCTAATAGCAGTACATATTCCAGGGAAGTCCAACATGATAACAGACAAACTGAGCACGTACATCTTACTACCTCATGAGTGGTCTGTCAACAACAAAGTAACAGAAATGATTTTCAGTCAGTGGGGCCAGCCTTGCTATGATCTTTTCTTTTTGCATCTCCCCTAAACAAGTGCAGCAGCTTCTTTGCCCTGATCTCCCCACCAGTGTGTGGGGGGGGGGGATCACTGAAGGATGTTCTACTCCATGATTCCAATTCCAGACCTTCTGTCTCACCCAACAGGCATTGTTCACCCGGATATCTCAAATCTCAAACTAACAGTTCCTTTAGTAGCTGGTCAACCAATGTTCTCTTCTCCTGTCCGTTCCATACTTTTATTTTCCAATAAATCTTCTACTAGGAAACCCTACAGGAGTAAATGGAAAAGATTTGTTTATTGGGCAGAGCAGAATCAGATATACCCCTTCTTAGCTCCAATTCAATCTGTTGTAGAATTTTTAGTGAGTTTATTTAATGAAGGTGCTAGTTCATCTACTATTAAAGTTCAACTCCAACAATCTCTAACTTTCATGCGGGGTTTCAAAATTCTTCACTGGCTTCCTCTAAGCTGTGCAAAGCCTGTTTGAGAGATTATCTTCTGCTAAGACCCCCTTATAAAGATCCCATGCCTCCATGGTGTTTAAATTTGGTACTGCAAGCCTTAATTCATTCTCCCTTTGAACCTACAGTTAAATGTGATCTTAAATTTTTGACCTGGAAAACTATCATTTTAGCTGCAATTATATGTTCTAGAAGAATTTCAGAAATTCAAGCATTATCTTCTAAGCCTCCATATTTGATTTTTCATAAGGCTAGGGTAATGTTACGTACCAAAGCTTCCTTCCTTCCTAAGGTGGTGGCAGAATCCAACATCAACCAAGCCATTAATTTGAGTATTCTTTCCAAAATTTGCAAATAAAGAGGAAAATATGCAGCACTTACTGGATGTTCAAAGATGATTACATTTCTACTTACACAGAACAAAAGAGGATAGAAAGACAAATCAGCAATTTGTTTCCTTTGCACATAATAAATTGGGTGAATCATTTGCAAAGTTAACTCTAGCTAGATGGTTGACAGATTGCATTTATTTTATCTATAACAAATTGATTCTCCCGTTACTAAAACTATTAAAAGCTCATTCAACCATATCTATGGCAACCTTCAAACAGATCTATGGCAACTTCTGCTGTATTCCATTGTAGAGCTTCTATGGACAATATATGTGTGTTTGCAACTTGGTCATATCTTTATACTTCTATTTCTAATTCTAAACTATATCTGGTCTGGAGGGGAAGAGCAGACTTTGGCTCTACCATACTTAGGAATAGCCTTCCTTAGAGTCCACCCAGGAATTCAGGTAGCTGGAAACTCTGTCCCATTAGTTGAGGAATGAATGAAAATTGACAGCATCAGATAATTCTTCCTCAACTCCCCACCCGCCATCCCTCACCATTTTTCATAACTGACTTTTGGAGGAATGAGACACATCAAGGACACCTATGTCCTTTGTATTGAACTCCAGTTATTACACTTCTTTTATAGTCTTCCTGTGAAGCTGCAGATAAGATCTGAGAGATGTTAGGGGTGGTGCATTATGAATAGGGAAGGAGCTCAAGAGCTTTTTGGAGGCCACAAGTTAGTATAATTGGATCCGCTCCCATTAGTTGAGGGAGAGTGAAAATAGACAACACAGATGGAATTTTATGGTAAGTACTTAACGTTTTTTAACAGCAGTCTTTCTAAACTCATACATATTATCCAGATGTTCCCTTATTTTGTCTTTAGCACTCTGCATTTGCACCTCTTCTTGTTTTGTGAGATCCCCTTATTCTGGTATACTTTATTTTTTATCAGCCTTTGAAGTAATTCCTATTTCTTCTTAACCATATCTCTTTCTCTTTTATTTCTACCTTGTTTTTAAAACTCCATTTCATTTTATCCCACTCACTACCTATAACTTCTGAAGTGATTTCTGCCTTCCCTAATAACTCTTGAATAATTTCCACTAGCAGTTCCTTAAACTTCTCTCTTTTGAAAGGTAGGAGGAAAAGTGCCAGTATCTCATTTTTACTTCATTACCCTGCACTTTTATTATAGTTTTTATTGGTGTCTGATCTGAAATAGTTAATCTGAAGTAGTTAACTTCATTTGTGCAGCAACCTATGGGATTCGGATCTGACCTCGGATCTGAGCCAGCAGTTTTCAACAGCTTTAGATCCGAGCTCCCCCTACCCATAATCCCCTGCCAACCCTGACTGACCTCAGATCTAGTTTGCCGCGGTTATCCAACAGCAGCTTGATCTACAGCTCCAGGCCTTCGAGACTTTTGTGAGAAAAAATGTACCTTTTTCCTCTCCTTTCTTCTGTTTTTTGGTTGTTTGTGTTTACAGGTTCCTTTTTGTAAAAACCCTCTCTAGTTTAACTATATATTTTTTGGTCTTTTACCTCCCCTTCCTTCGTGGTTTCATTAGGGTTGTGTGTGTGTGTGTGTGTTTCTGTCTTTTAGTTAGAATGGCTGAGGCCCCAAAATTGATCTTTTCTAAGTGCACCGAGTGTGGCCATAAACTGTCCCCGGCGGATGGCCACACTCGATGTGTGTTGTGCCTTGGGGTTGAACACCTGTCTTCTGGTTATTCCATCTGTGCGGCGTTCAACCCCAGGGCACTCAAGGACCGGAGGTCCAAGCTGATTCTGGCGGGTCTTCTGACCCCGGATTCGGCTTCTACTGTGGCTCCCGCTGTGGCTGCGGGGGCTGCCACTCCTGCTTCCCTCACCCCAGCCGGGACTCAACCTCCTGCCTTAGGCCTGGAGGAGAGGGAGGCCAGGAAAGAGAAAAGGAGGGAGAAGCACCACAAGCGGCGGGCCGAGGCCTCCACTTAGGCCCCCCGGCTAAGTGGTCTTCTCCCTCCAGGACTTCTAGGTCTCCTCCGTCTCGGATCCGGTCCCCGTGCTTTTCACCGGATCCTGAGGAGGAGGAGATCCGATCTCCTACACTCCCGTCCCGCCTCGGTGGCCTCATCGAGATCAACCCGAAGTCTTACGGATGCAGATTTGGACCGGATGATGAGAAGATTCCTCCAGGCCCAACTGCAGATGGGAGTGCTCCTGCCTCCCCCCCTCCGGGGGGGGAGCTCGACCCCCTTTTTTGCCCCGATAGCTCCTTCTCCTACCCGCTTCCCGGGCTCGGAGTCTTCGTAGCCGGGCAGCCTTGGAGCCGGGGGTGTGTCAGCGTCGATAGTCTCGGGTACTTCGGCGCCGACACTTCCCTCGAGTCTGTCGGGTCCATTTTCTTCAGATCCGAGCTCTCGGAGCCGAGGGCTGAGCTTCAGATCTGGCGGTATCGGTATGCTTTCGGCTTTGTCCAGGTCGGAGCATACTGGTCCTTCGGATCCGATCGCTTTGGCGCCGGCCCCGATCCGTCCATCGGATCCGAGGGAGGGTCTGCTTTCGGATCCCAGAGAGAGTAGCTCTCCCTCGGCATTCAATGTGGTGGAGAGGGCCCTGTCGAGAGATTCCAGGCCCCTGGCCCTTGCCACGGCTCCACCCTGTACTCCTCCTCTGTTGGGCCCGACTTCCATCACCCAGCCCCAGGGATAGCCTGCCCTGACGTCCCAGGTCATTCCTTTGGAACAAGACGTGGCTGATGAGACCTCTTCGGACAGCCCCCCCCAAGGAGTTTCCTCACAAGCGAAAGTGCAAAAGGAGGCACCTGGACTCCCCCGAGTTCTTGACTGAGGAGATGGATTTAGTGGAGGGGGAAGGCTCCCCAAGATCACCCCCGAAGATGTCTCATTTGGTGACATCATGGAGATGCTCAGGATAAAGGGCGAGGGGTGGTCTGCCCAAAGCCTACCTCGGACGAATCCGTGTTCCTGGAGGCGTTTGAAGCAGGCCCGTCTACCTCTTGGGTGTCCCCTCCGGCCGACCCCCTGGTAGATTTGATTACTACCAGGGGGTGGAAAGAGCCGGACGCTGTGGAGCAAGTCCCCAAGTGCCCGGACAAAATTCTTAGCTCACCCTCTTACAAGTCCCACTGGAGTAAGGGTCCCCCTGTAGATGCCATGTTGGTGGCAGCTGTCACCAAGAGGGAACTAGCTCAGGAGAGTCCCTCGGTTCATCCCCCGAGCAAGGAGTCTTGGTCGATGGACCATTTAGGGAAGAGGATCTTTAGTTTGGCTACCTTCTCTGTGAGGTTGCTGAACTACATGGCACATGTGCTTCGGCTGCAGCGGGACCTTATCAAAGAGTACGCTGTGTCGCCCCGGAGTCCATGTCGGCGGAGGACAAACGTTTGCACTCCTCCCGGATGGCCACTCTCCGATCCATATCAAACACCTGTATGCGGCTTCTATCCTATGCCATGGAGGGAGCCGCTAGAGCCCGCGGAGCGGGCCTTGTCATGAGGCGTCAGGCCTGGCTCCGGCACTGTGATTTCGCGGAACCCTTCAAGGCGTCTTTCACTAATGCCCCTTTCGATGGTTCTGTCCTCTTTGGCAAAACTGTTCGCGATACCTTGGTCCAGAGCGAGAAGGACGGGAAGAGGTTGTCTGCCGTCGGAGTCCGCTTCTCTGCTCCCCAGAGGTCCTTCTCCAAGAACCAAAAGGGACAGAAGAAGATGTGGTTCCGGAAGTCGCAACAGTCCCGTCCCACTCTGGACTCCCAGCCCTTCCGCGGCAGAGGAGGGCAGGGTGGACGCCGCACTAGAGGCAGAGGGGGCCTGCGCAACTTTGGATCCAGAGAACCCTTCTCAGACCAACCTACGCAACACCCCTGAGGGGTTGCCTGACTGCTCCACTCTGGAGGCAGTGGGGAGGTGTTTTTCGAAGCACCTAGCAGCTTGGGAGTCCATCACAACAGACCGCTGGGTGCTTTGCATTATATCCAGAGGATATCAGATTCCCTTTTCTCTTTATCCATGCAGCCCCAGATACCTCCCCGATGTCCCACCCGATCAGAGGGAGGCCGCAGCAACAGAAATGCAACAGTTGCTGGAAAAAAGAGCCATCCAACACGTCCACCCAGACCAGTGCGGGTCAGGGTTTTACTCCAG
Source organism: Protopterus annectens (assembly GCF_019279795.1). NCBI lineage: Eukaryota > Metazoa > Chordata > Ceratodontiformes > Protopteridae > Protopterus > Protopterus annectens. Next base: position 1,941,337,680 of record NC_056731.1, read on the forward strand.
GTTCTTTTTGGTGCCAAAAAAGATGGGGGACTTGAGACCTAGCCTCGACCTCTCCTCCCTGAACCTGTCAGTAACCAAAGAGAAGTTCCACATGGTCACCCTTCAATCCATTCTCCCCCTTTTGCGGGAGAACGACTGGATGTGCTCTATAGACCTCAAGGATGTGTACTACCACATTCTGATGGACAGGCGATCCAGAAGGTTCCTCTGCTTCCAGCTAGGAGCCAGCCATTTCCAATTCAGGGTCCTTCCCTTGGGTCTCAACACAGTCCCCAGGGTGTTCACCAAAGTGTTAGCAGTGATTGCAGCCCACCTGAGGCACCAGGGAATCCAGGTCTACCCGTACCTGGATGACTGGCTCCTGACCGCCCTGACAAGGCATCTACTCTGCGCAGGAAGAAACTACTTTCTTCGTCTAGCTCCCTGGCTGGGGATCACTATCAACATAGAGAAGTTGTCTCTTACCCCGACTCAAACTATGGACTTCATAGGGGCAAGATTAGACACAAACCAGCTCCTAGCTTTCTTGACCACAGACCGGCTACGAACCCTGAGGCTACATGTGCGGGCCATTCTACATTCTCCAGCTCCTCCGGCGGAATTGGTCCTGAGGGCTTTAGGCTCAATGGCGGTGGCAATTAACCTTTTGCCAATGGCACGTTTGAACATGCGGGTCTTGCAATGGACCCTCAAGGTCCAGTGGTCCTTCCTTCGATTTCCTCTGAGCCATCACATTCCCCTCAGCAGGGCTTGCAAGAGGGTTCTCTTATGGTGGCTCCAATCTCCGAACCTCCAGGAAGGATGCCCCTTTTCTGTGGCCCCTCCCCTAGCCATGGTGACCACGGACACCTCCCGTCTCAGGTGGGGGGGGCATTGTTCGGGCAGGACAGTCCAAGGCACGTGGGCCCCCACGGAGAACTCTCTGCATATCAATGTCCTAGAGATGAGGGCAGTGCTGTTAGCGTTGCAAGCACTTTAGCACCTTCTTCCTGTAGGAACTATTGCGATTCAGTCAGACAATATGTCTGTTGTCTGGTACATCAACAAACTCGGGGGAACCAGGTCCTACCCACTCTGTTGAGAGGCCATGAGGGTGTGGGAATGGGCGATCTCCACCAACCGCTTTCTTATAGCAATGCACATTCCGGGGCGGTCCAACATCCTAGCGGACAGACTAAATCGCACCATCCTGTTACCACATGAGTGGTCTCTGAATCCCGAGATAGCAAATCAGATTTTTGCCGAATGGGGTCAACCCTGTTGCGATCTCTTTGCGTCTCCCTCGAACACAAAATGTTATGACTACTTCACTCCCATTTCCCCCTCCGGGGAACCTCCGAGAGACACTCTGGTGCATGCTTGGCCTCCTGGTCTACTTTATGCTTACCCTCCCCTTCCTCTGATGCTGAAGTTTCTGCAGAAAGCCAGCCAGTTGGGGAGCAGGATAATCCTCATTGCCCCATTCTGGCCTCATCAGCCCTGGTTCCCTTACCTTTGGTCTCATCTGGTGAATCCCCCTTGGATTCTGGATCCCCATCCGGATCTAATATCCCACCCCCTAGATCTCCCAGTCCCGAATCTGGACAATCTCAAGCTCACAGCTTGGCTGCTCCAGTTCCACTTGTAGCTAGGACTCCCGGTATCTCTTCCCCAGTTAAAACTATTCTAGTAGCAGTGCACAAGCCTTCTACTAGAAAGGTCTATAGTAGCAAATGGAAACGTTTCTCCATTTGGGCGGAACGTCGAAATTTGGATCCTTTCACAGCTCGTTTGCCAGTGGTATTAGACTTCCTGTCAGGGCTGTTTCATCAGGGGGCTAGCTCCTCTACAGTCAAGGTTCAACTAGCAGCTATCTCTCATTATCACATGGGAAATGAACTGGGCCCTTTGATCACCACGAAATTGTGTAAGACCTTTTTGAAGGGCACCTTTCTGCTCAGACCTCCAGTGAAGGATGTAGTCCCTCCTTGGGATTTAATGCTGGTGCTTCAGGCCTTAACAGCTCCCCCGTTTGAGCCTGCAGCTTCAGTAGATCTTAAATTCTTGTCATGGAAAACGGCCTTTCTTGTCGCTATCACCTCGGCTCGAAGGGTCTCTGAACTACAGGCCCTCTGTGTAAAACCCCCATATTTGACTTTTCACAAGGATAGAGTTTACCTCAGGACCAATCCCTCCTTTCTTCCCAAGATTGCCTCTGAATCGAATATTAACCAGTCCATCAACCTACCAGTCTTCTTCCCTAATTACCAAAACAAAGGGGAATATAAATTGCACTCACTGGATGTGCATAGACAACTTCGCTTCTACATCCACAGGACATCTGGTCATAGGCATTCTGACCAGTTGTTCATCTCCTTTGCCAAATTTAACTTGGGTAAATCTGTGTCTAAAGTCACGCTGTTTAGATGGATCTCGCAGTGTATCCTTTTAGCATATGAAAGTTCTGGCAGGCCCGCACCTCAGGGAGTCCATGCCCACTCTACTCGGTCTATGCCTACCTCTGCAGCTTTTAGAGCTAGAGTCTCTTTGGATGATATTTGTTTAGCAGCCACTTGGGCCTCATCTCATACCTTTATCAATCACTATAAATTGGACATTATCTCCAGAGGGAGAGCATCCTTTGGCTCTGCAGTGCTCCGAAACATCCTTCCATGAAGGCCGCCCAAGGTTCAGGTAGCTGAAGACTCTGTCCCATAGGTTGCTGCACAAATGAAGTTAACTACTTCAGATTAAGAAGTTATGTACTCACCATAATGTTCCATCTGAGTAGGTAAACTTCATTTGTCAGCAACCGTCCCTCCCTCCTGCTCCCTCACTTATGAATGTTTTCATACTCAGGTCCATGGGTGTTACCCACTCATCTTGAAAGTATTAGTCTTCAGGCAGTATCTGCTTTTGGGCAGACTTGATCTGAGGTCAGTCAGGGTTGGCAGGGGATTATGGGTAGGGGGAGGAGCTTGGTGCTCGGATCTAAAGCTGTTGAAAACTGCCGGCTCGGATCCGAGGTCGGATCCGAATCCCATAGGTTGCTGACAAATGAAGTTTACCTACTCAGATGGAACGTTATGGTGAGTACATAACTTCTTATTTCATTTGTGCTGAAGCCTTCAATGAAATGCAAATATTCCAGTGAAATGTAATATGTGAAGTTGTTCTATCTCGCTGTTCTTTCTTACAGATGGGTTTGGAGCCAATCCTCGGCTCTATGTCGGCCTGTTACAAAGCTCGAAGTCTTCAGATAGCTCCAGGCCAAGTCCCTATCTCATGATACACCTAGAGTTACCTCAGATCTAGTTTCCCGCTGCAATAGATCGGAGGTTCTCGCTAGCTCAAGCCAGTAAAAACTTTTTTTCTTGAAAATATATGATAATATTGATTAAAAATTCTTTGGTGTTTATCTTTAGATACTTAGAATAGCTTATTGTGCAGTTTCCCTTCTCTTAGTGTGCCTTTTTTATCTACTAGTAATTAACTCTTTTGGCCTCTTTTTATTTAGGACTTGTTAAATCTTTAATAGTACTTTAGACTGTAGTTTTGTGCTTAGAATAGTGACTTTCCTATCACAGTTTGGTATATTTAGTCTTTAGAATTTTGAATAGTGATCACAGTTTGGTATATTTAGTCTTTAGAATTTTGAATAGTGATTTTTCTGTCACAGCTTTGATATATTTAGTATTTAGAGTTTTGAATAGTGACTTTCTGTCACAGCTTTGATAGAATTTAGATAAATAGTTTAGAGTGTGTGTGTGCTGTTTAGTATTTTAGCCCATAGTTTTAAAAGGGCTTTTTTGATATTTCTTGTTTGAGTGTGTCTACTTTTTACAGCACCCTATTGGCATTGTGTGTTACAGTATGGCTGACCATGATAAAGACAAATGCCCTAAATCAGGGTTTTAAGAAATGTCTCAAATGTGGGCAGAAAATGTCTGTCACTGACAAGTCATGTGAATTGTGTTTATTGTTTGAGAGCATTACATCTCCAGGAAAGCTCCATCTGTCATTCTTTCTCTTCTAGGGTTCTCCAGGAGAGAAAGAGAAAGTTAATTGACAGAGGTTTAGTTAAACCTTCCTTTCAAGAAGCTTTGAGAGACTAGGACGGGTCCAGTAAATCCTCAAGGTCTTTTAAGGCTTCTACTTCTGATGTAAAGAAATCAAAAAAATCTTTGACGTCGGTTCCACAGACCTTGGAGCTGACCGTCTTGTCCTTTCAGAGCCGGCCCCCAGTTTTGGAACCGGTATCCCAAGTGTCTAAGTCTCCACTCCTGCATTCTCTACCTCCTTCTATCCATTCATCTCAGTCTTCAATTAGCCTTTCCGATTTGGATGTGGATCATGTGGTTTAGAAGCTTTTACAGGCACCGGCCTTTGCTAAATTCTTATCGGCTTCGACCCAAACACCCTTGGAACCGAAGACCCTTTTACCATCTACTACTCTTCCTCCTCCGAGCCATACCGGTCCTTCAGAGCCGGAGGAGTTGGACTTGATTATCGTTGAGCCTTTGGAGCCAACGCCTGCTCCAGTGTCTTTGGCTTCGTTTACTCTGATGTCCTTGGGATCGAAGAATCTAGGAATCGACACTCTCTGGTCAGGTTTGGGTAATATAATCAGACCAACTTGTCGGTTCAGACTCTGCCTCTCAGGGCTTCGGCTCAGATGAGCTCGGCTCCTACCTCTGGCTCAGAGCCCACTGTCCCGGTGCCGGGGGTATCAATGGATCTGTCGGTACCTTCTCATTGGAGCAGAGGTGCCTTTGAAGCCATGAGGAGAGTTATGTCTCCTAAGACATCTTCGACTTCAGGTCTGGCTGCCTCCTCCCCAAAAGCACCCATGTCTGCTTCTGCTTCACAGATCCTTGCCAAGCGTAGAAACCCAGAGCCTCAGGAAGCCCCATTGGGTGGCCCCTGCTCTTCCAAGACCTCACCAGAAGCCCCCACTGATGAGGTTCCCAGGAAGAGAATCTGTAAGAGGAAGCATTTAGACTCTCCACAGTAGTCCCTCACATCCGATACTGACTTGGATGAATCAGAAGGGCCCCTACGGTCCCCCTCTGAGGATATCTCATTTGCTGAGATATTAGAAATCCTTAGGCAGTGGGGTGACTGGCAGTCCACCAACCCTACTGAAGATGAGTCAGTTCTCCTGAAGGCTTTTGGGTCTCAGCCCTCCATGCCTTGGGTGTCTCCACCCTTCGATGTGCTTATGCAGCTGGTCTCACGAAGGGTGTGGGAAACTCTGGACACCGTGGAGCCTGTCCCCAGGAGGCCCAATAAATTTATTTCTGCCCTCCAGGGCAAATCTTTTCTTACTAAGGGTGTGCCAGTTGATGCCATGGTGGTGGCGGCAGCCACCAAAAAGAAAATTTCAGAAAGTTCCTCCTCTATCTATCCTCCTAACAGAGATTCTAGGATAACGGATAGATATGGAAAGCGCACTTACAGTTCAGCAACTTTTGCACTGCGTTCACTCAACTATCTAACCCATTTTACTAGACTGCAAAGAGAGCTCCTAAAAGAGCTTGGAGATACTTTTCAGGGTACAGTAGCTGCAGGAGCTTCAGATAAAGTTGGCTTCCAGCTTGCTACCCTCAACTCCATAGTAAACTCATCCATGTGCCCCATTTCATATACAGCTGATGGAGCGAGCAGGGCAGCGGGTACAGAAATTGCTCTTAGGAGACACTCCTGGATGCGCTTGTGTTCCTTCGCAGAGCCCTTTAAGTCATCCTTTGTAAATACCCCTTTTGATGGCTCATCCCTTTTCAGGCCCAAAGTTAAGGAAACTTTGACCAGGTGTGAGCAGGAAGGAAAGACTCTGTCTGCCGTCGGAGTCCATTTTTCCACCCCTACCAGACCCTACCCCAAGGGTCAAAGGGGAGGAAAGACGTGGTTCCGCAAAGCCCAAGGAGCCTTTTAGGACACACTTGGTGAAACCCCCTCCAGGGGCAGAAGAGGGGCAATAATGGAAGATGCCACCCTTGCAGCAGAGGGGGCTTGAAAACCAGGGTGACAGAGATCAGTTCTTTGGGAAGCCCTGCCAGCGCTCCTGAAAGGAGGCCTGACTGTCCTACTCTGAAGGCAGTCGGGGGTCATTTATCTTTGTATCCATATACCTGGCTCAAAATAACAAATGACAACTGGGTACAAAGTATCATTTCCAGAGGATATTTCGATCCTTTCGCCACACCCCCTCCATTGACAAGAAGAATCCTGGACGTTCCACCCAGTTACAGAGAACAGGCAACAATAGAGGTCCGATCGTTGATAACAAAAAGAGTCATCCAGCCAGTCCCAGCAGACCAGATAGGATCCAGAACTTACTCAAGATTCTTTTTAGTTCCAAAAAAGACAGGGGACTGTTGACCTATATTGGACCTTGGCAGACTAAACAGATTTGTCAAGAAATAGAAGTTCTGGATGGTCATTCTTCAATCGATACTTCCCTTTTTAGGGAAAGATAATTGGATGTGCTCGATAGATCTTCAGGATGCGTACTACCGCATAAAAATGACCAGACTATCCAGGGATCATCTGCACTTCAGGCTGGGAGCCAATCATTACCAGTTTTGAGCCCTGCCCTTTGGTCTCACTACAGCTCCCAGAGTGTTCACCAAATGCATGGCAGTGGTCACAGCTCACCTGAGGCATCTAGGATTCCAGATGTTTTCATACCTAGACGATTGGCTCCTCACCGCTACCACCAGGCATCAATTGACTCAGGCAACACAATACACTCTGACACTCTGCCATCAATTAGGCATTACAATCAACTTCGAAAAGTCTGCCTTATCGCCATCTCAGCATACCGTTTTTGTAGGAGCAGAGTTAGATACCTCAGCTATCACTCTACATCTCCCTGTCGAAAGAGTCTCTCTCCTCCATCAAAACGTCAGCTCACTGGTGTCAAATAACAAAGCTACAGCAGCGGAGGTATTGAAAGTACTAGATTTGATGGCAGCAGCAATCCTGGCTATACCACTCACAAGGACGCATATGGGAATTCTTCATTGGCTTCTCTTTGCTCAGTGGTCTTACCAGAAACTACCAATGCACCACATGATTCTTATCACGGATTCTTGCAGGAGAGACCTTCGATGGTGGTTGACGTCTCTTCATGTCACAGTCAGAAGACCCTTTGTTCCCCCCCAGTAGCCACTGTGACCACGGACGCTTCCCTGATAGGGTGTGGGGGGGGGGCATTTTCAGGTTAAGACTGCCCAAGGCACATCAAGAATCACATCTGCACATCAATGTTCTAGAGTTGAGAGCGGTACTTCTGGCGTTGCAGTACTTTCAGGACTCTCTCCCTCTAGGGACTATTGCAATTTAGACCGACAACATGTCAGTAGTGTGGTACGTGAACAAGCAGGGTGGAACCAAGTCTTACCCCCTTTGTTGAGAAGCCCTCAGGGTCTGGCAATGGGCTGTGTCATCCCAGCGTTTTCTGTTAACAATGCACATCCCGGGGAAATCCAACGTGATAGCGGACAAGCTAAGCAGGGCAATATTACTCCCTCACGAGTGGTCTCTCAAACAACAGGTTGCGAAGTCGATTTTACACAAATGGGGCCAGCCTTGCTGCAACCTTTTTGCCAGCCACATCAATTCAAAATGAAGAAGCTACTTTGCCCTAATACCACCTCCCAGTCATCCCCCGAGAGACGCACTTTTACACGATTGGCTCCGGGTCACCATTATGCATGTCCACTCTTCCCATTAATACCCAGATTTTTACAGAAAGCAAAATCGCTGGGAAGGACTGTTGGCCTCGACAGATTTGGTTTCCGTTTCTCCACCATCATCTCTTAGAAGATCAATTGATCCTGGACCCATTTCCGGACCTTCTGACTCACCCGTCAGGGGATCTTCATCCTCCTCTGCAGTCCCTGAAACTGACTGCTTGGCTAATCCACTTCCCCTAATTGCCAGGCTTCATTCAATTTCAGAAGATACAAGACAGATTCTCTTGTCTTCTCACAAGCCATCTACCAGGAAATTATATGGCAGTAAATGGAAAAGGTTCTCAGTTTAGGCCAATGCGCAGAACATTGACCCTTTCCGAGCTCCGCTATCTTCGATTTTAGAATTTCTAACAAAAACTTTTAAGGAAGGGGCAGCAGCTGCTACAGTTCGAGTTTAGTTAGCTGCTATCTCAAATTTTCACCTTGGTCTTGATGGCTCAAATATTATGAGCCTTAAATTATCTAAAACCTTCCTTAAAGGCGTTCTTCATATGAGACCTCCGATCAAAATTCCTTTTTCTCCCTGGAATTTAAACCTTATGCTGTCTCAAATTATTCTTCCCCCTTTTGAACCAGCATCTTCTTGTGATTTAAAATTTTCATCTTGGAAAACAATATTTCTTGTGGCCATTATGTCTGCCCGCAGAGTGTCAGAACTTCAAGCATTATCTATCAGATCACCCTACATGATCTTCCATGCTGATAGAGTATCTCTCAGAACAAACCCCTCATTTTTACCTAAAGTCTGTTCTGAGTCAAATATCAATCAGGTCATTGAACTGCCAGTCTTTTCCCCCAACCACTGTAACAAATTGGAATATATGCTACACAAACTTGATGTTCACAGACAGCTCAGATTTTATCTTGACAGAACTAAGGATATTAGGAAATTAGACCAACTTTTTGTATCCTTCTCAGAAGCAAGAAAAGGCAATCCATTGGCTAAAACAACTTTATCTAAATGGTTATCCGATTGTATATCCTTTGTTTATGAGAATGTGAGCATGCCTTTAATGCATAAACCAAAAGCTCATTCTACCAGAGCTGTCTCTACCTCTTCTGCTTTTCAAGCTAAATTGCCCCTTGACAATATTTGCGCTGCAGCCACTTGGTCTAAGCCTCATACCTTTATCACACATTACAAAGTAGATAGGGCTTCAAGGGACAGGTCTTCCTTTGGTTCTACGGTACTGAAGAACATACTCCAATGAGCCACCCAAGGTTGAGGGAGCTAGGGACGCTCCCCATCTGTGAGAATAAATGACAAGATTTAACAACTTCACATATAGAAGTTATGTACTTACCCTAACGTTCCATGTGAGGTGTTTATCTTGCCTTTATTCTCATGTCCCTCCCTCCTTCCCCTCCTGGCTGACTCTTGACTTAGAGGCTAGTACCATCCCGGTTAGTCAATATTTCTTCTTCCCCTTTGGGAAGTGTTCTTTATATATATATATATATATATATATATATATATATATATATATATATATGAGGGTATGTATATGTTGTATATATGTATATATATGTATATACTGTTATTCGCAGCAAACAAGATCTGAGGTAATTCCAGCAGTGCATTGTGGGATAAGGGGCTTGGTCTTGAGCTACTGGCAAACCTTGAACTTGCTATCGGCCTTGTCGGAGCCGAGGATTGGCTCCGAACCCATCAGTGAGAATAAAGGCGAGATAAACAACTCACATGGAACGTTATGGTAAGTACATAACTTCTATTTTCTAATTCATTTCCCATAATTTCATACTTTATTTTTTACTGAACTGCTTGCCACTGTACCTTTAAATTTTGCATTTCTCTCAGCAAAGAATTCCAAGAACTCTCAGACTGGATTTCTTGCACCTGCAGACACACATCTGTGTGGAAAAGTACTCACTCAGCAGTGAATCCTTATAAATTTTACTCAGAACAGAATGTACAGTTACCTTGAGCTTTAGACTTTTTGACTCCTCACTGAATATTTGTAATTGGAAACAACTAGCTAATATATTTGTATATGTAAGAAATGTAGTATTTTCATGGCTGTCGTCATTTTGTCTTATTTTTAAAGCCTACTTGTTTACAAAAAATGCTTGTTTATAGTCTAAGCTAAGGGAATAAATCTAGACATTTTCCCTTGTAAAAGTAAGAGAAAATATTTTAATTCTACATGTAATATAATCAGTGCATTTCTACACCCCAAACCTACCCCAGCAGCACAAGATCATAGCATATTAACATTAAACTTGCTTTTGTCCAGCCTTTTTTTCTTTTGTTATGCTCTAAAGCCTACATTTCTTACAACTAAAAAGTATTTGTTTACTTTAATATTTTAACTCATGTAACAGTCACTGAAAACTCTCCCACCATATTTAAAATACCTCTGAATATGTACTACACAAACTGCTTTACTATGTATAATAGCCAGTTTTAATCATAAAAGTTTTATACAAACTTAAGAACAAAAATACTTTTATTTACAGTTACTTTTTTTCCCTTTTCATCTCCTTCTAAACTTGACATAATGTGGGGTATTTGCTTTACAGTCCATCTACAAGTTTAACAAAGTCAAGACAGTCTTTTTCAGCTACTTTTTCTTGCAAATCCATATTTCACAAATCTGATTGATGCTTTATAGTGTACCATTTATTTACTGTTTTCAGTGTTGCTGGTTTTCTTCCTGTTTATCTCCATCTCCCAACACTGGTTGAAGTCCAAAGTACTCTAGTCTAGTCAACTCCTTTGTTTTTTAGTGTCTCTCAAGCATTTTTCTTTGGAACGCTGGAAAGGTTTTACTGGCAGTCTCTCTATGAACTTTAGTGTGTCAGTAGAATGAGAATCAGATTCCCCTTCTGCTTTTTGGTGGACAAACTTTTTGTTTCCTCCTTAGCCTGCCCTGCATCAAAAATGATTTTGATCCTGCAGGAAAATGTATTCTGAATACAGCAGCTTGAATCTCACACCTGCCTCTTGGCATTTCCTGAGTGTGGGGATAAATTTGCTACTCTTCTGCCTTGTATAAAGTGAATAATCATTTTCCACAAACTCTGTACTGTCTCCAGTTTTTAATACTTTGCCCTTCTTTCTGCTGGTATAATTACATCTTTACTAATACAGGTCTTGTCTGCTTTCTGATGGGCAGGTTTGGTGCATACACATGATGTGCCCTTTTAATTAACAAGTCTTGCAGTTGATTTCTAGTCTAGTTATTTATTTGTGCTTTCAACAAATTAATATGGTGTGTTCTTTCAAGTTTCTCTAGTACACAGAAAATCTCAGGTTTTCCTGCATGCTGTGTCCTCCAACGCTACCAATTTTTGAATATGCTCATGCTGAGCAGTGCCATATTTAGCCAGACGTTTCACCATTTTTACCTCTGATGTTTAAGTTTTATCAGTTTATTTGAATATCTGTTTAAATCTTCTTCTATTTTTCCACCTTGTGTTATTTGAGTTGATATACTCCCTGATTATTTCATTTATTTTAATTAGCTCTGAGCACATTTGATTTATTTTTTTCCCTCTAAATTACTGGAAGACATCTTTGGTACCAAAGCTGGAGCTTCAGCTGCTTTTTGCTGAACAGCTGTTCGATTTTTTCCAATCAGTTTGTTCTCTTTACTTTTTCTAGATGATTGTCTTTCAGATTTTCCAAATTTCTTTTTTTGCTGGCTTCCAGGCAGTGTACATGCTAGCCAGTAACTGGATTTTACTAAGACTGGCAGAGTTTCTGGCCTTTATCTATCAGTTTCTTTTTTCACATTGGGAGAGAACTGAAATTAAGCTGTTGATCAGGAAAAGCCTGTGCTGTCTCCTATTTTTAAATGCTTTGCCCTTCTGCCACATTTTTGTCAGGATCAACGTTTTTCTTCTGGTATGACTGCATCTTTACTAATATAAGTCTTGGCTGCTTTGTCGTGACCAGGTTTGGAGCAGACACTCAATGTGCCCCTTCAATTAACAAATCCTGCTGTGGAACACCAGTCCAATTGCATATTTGTGCTTTCATAAAATTATTGAAGTCTGTTCCTTTCAATTTCTCTGATACAGCAGAAAATCTCAGGTTTTCTCTTGTGTGTGCTGTCTTCTAACTGTACAGTTTTTTCAACCAGCTCTTCTTGAGAAGCTTCTCACTCAAGACAGCTTTTTCTTCATTTCAGCCTCCGATTTGTGCAGTTTTATCTGTTTATCTGAACAGCTATTTAAAGACGCATCTATTTTTTCCTGCCTTTTGTCATTTGTGTTCATATATTCCTTCATTGTTTCATTTATTTTAATCATCTCTGAATACAATTGATTTGTTTTTTTTCCTCTAAAATGCTGGAAGCCATCTGCTAAACCAGAGTTGAAGCTTCAACGTCTTTTTGCTGAATAGCTGCAAAATCCCTGTTTAGATCATAAAGACAAAAAAAGCTATTTTTTTCTCTTCTAAGGTTAAGAAGGTTCAGCCTGTCTCTAAGTAAAAAAAATTGCTCTTTGGTTGCCCTCTGCTGTTGTTTTTTTTTTTACTTCCACCATGGTAAATATATTCTAGGCAAGGTTAAGACACATTCCACCAGGGCCGTATCCTTTTTTTTGGCATATTGGAAAGGAGTGGACTCTAGGAGTATTCTAAAACCAACATTCTGGTCCTCTGTTCATACCTTTACAAAGCACTATAAACTTGGTCTTTTCTCAAGTTCCGGAGCAGGTTTTGTGAGGATTGTTCTGCAGTGGCTCCTGGATCTGTATCCTGCCTCCTCCCAGATAAGGTAAACTATGGGAATCCATCCATATGCAGTTGTGGTAGTGCAAATTATGAATATATTAACAGTTGTACAAGTCCTACTTACTTGTAACAGTAGAGGTTTGAATTTCACACTACTTCAATGGCAACACCCAGGCACCATCCCCCTTATTTTGTATATAGTTTGATAGCATCCAACCTTGTGTTGCTGGTTGGCTTTTTTTATTTGTGTTGGTGTTTTGTGCCTGCATATTGGTTGGTTTCGGGCAAATCTTGCTTCTCATCCTTCTTGGTTCTTCCCTCTTACCACTACAAGCTTGAATAACTGACTTTCTGTGTCGGGCTTAGGCTTCCCTTGTTGGGAGGGGCTTTACAATCCCCTACTAAAGAGAGTATGTGAAGGTGATTTTGAGTTCTTGAAAGCTGCCAGTGTATGTTTGTGCAGGCACAAAACCCCTATATGCCACTGAGACAGTGTGAAATTTGAGCATCTGCTGTTATAGTTAGGTTGGATTTAAGTAGCTGTGCTTTTCAAGAATATAAAATTTAATGTTATTTTATTTTTATTTTATTTTACATTTGTTGACAGGGATAGTCCGATTGGATGCATGTCCATTTTCAGCGGAGGCCCGGGGAGAAAATCTCCATGGAATAACAAATCATCATAACATGTCACATATTACAAGTAACAAGTATATTATTTATAGAGATTAGATGGGCAGACAATATATATTACATATAGAATATTTTCAGTGATTAGAAGAGCAAACATTATAACAAATCGTCAGGTAGTGAATACACTTGCCCTTGTGCCTGCCAGTGTGATTATTTCAGGGAATTTGGAAAAATAATCCACTTGTGTGACACATGGCTTCTTTGCACTCTAACAAACCACATCTACTTGGCTCCATGAATGATCTGTGACAAGGTATATATTCATCCCTTTGTTTTTACTTTTGTTGTGGAATGCACTACACATGGCAAGACTTTATACCACTTGATCTGCATGTGTTGACATGCTTGGCTAACATTGTTTACAAGTTACTTTTCCTGATGTGATTCATGCATCTTTATATGCATTTCTTTTCTCATCTGAATAGAAAGTGCCATTTTATTAACTCATTTAACCCTGGACATGACTTTATTTTTTCCTTGAAAAGGAAAAATAAGACTAAATATTGATGTTCAGCATATTGATGTCTGCTGCAGTAGACTTACCTATATGGGTCATCATGTGGCTCATTCCTGCAGTAACCTTAGCTATATGGGTTATATTCTACCAAGGACAGAAAGGATGACCAGCTTCCAAAACTTCTGGGCTTTTTCCATGCACCCAGACCATTAGCCAACTAAAACTGAGTTGACTAAAAAGTCAGGTTTGGGCACCAAGCCCGTCAGAGCTTTCAAGATTCTAGTGTGCTTTTCTTGAAGGCCCTCAAGGATCAATGGTCGGCTAACATTGTTCGAGTACTAGGCAGATTAACTCCCTTTGGGAAAAAGCCTTTCACTTTACTTTTTATTCTGTGGAACTTTAATTTTGAAGCTAGGAAAAAAGTGTTTTTAATGACTGTCATGGGACTTTTAATTACTTTTAAGTGGGAGTGTCACTTTTTTACTTTTGTCACAAAAAGTTCTTAAAACTACTTTTTCCAAGGTAAAAGCTTTATTATTTTATTTTTGGAGGTTGGGTTAAGTGTTTAAAGTGCTCTTTGCAAGGAAGATTTTAAATGTGAAGTTGTTCAGTCTCGCCGTTCATTCTGTACTGATGGGTTTGGAGCCGATCCATCAGCTCCGGTACGGCCGTTTGCAAAGCTCGAGGTTTACCAGTAGCTCAAGGCCAAGCCCTTTATCCCATGATGCACTGAGAATTACCCCAGATCTAGTTTGCCACGGCATCTGATCAGAGATTCCAGTGCTTGCTTGGGCCAGTATTTTCTTCAAAACATATTTTCTGCAAGTTATTTCTTAAAAATGTATATTGTTCTTTCTAATAGTTGTTAGTATAGTCTTGTATAGCTTCTTAAAAGCTCCCCTTTCCCGTGTATTATTACTTAGTGTAGTTTTATCGTCCTCGTGTGTTTTGGCCTAGTTCAGATTTTTCTGCTTATTATATAGCTATATATATATATATATATATATATATATATATATATATATATTTTTTTTTTAGCTTAGCGTTGACCTTTTGTTTTTGGACCATAGATTAATAGTTTCTCTCTTTACAGTTTAGAGCCTAGTTCTGTTTATTTTGGTGCGTCTTTTTCTAGGCTTATCTGTGTGGTGTGCATTTAGAGCCTAGGTGTGTTTTTTTCAATAGCATATATATTGAGTGCTTTTTTCTAGGGCTTCTTGTGTGTTTAAGCCTAAGGTATTTTGATTATTGGATAATGGCTGATGACAAGGATAAGCACACAAAGTCTGGATTTAGAAAGTGTTCAGACTGCGGGCAGAAAATGTCTGTTATTGATGGCCATGTAACTTGCGTTTACTGCTTAGGAGCTGTCCATTTACAGGAGTCTTACAGTATTTGTCACTCTTTTTCCTCTATGGTGGTACTGGAGAGGAAAAGGAAATTAGTCAACAGAGGCTTGCTAAAGCATCCATTTCATGAAGCGTTGAGTGACCAGGATGTGGCCAGTAAGTCCTCCAAGTCCTCTAAATCTTCAGTGGACTTTAAGGACTCCAAACAGTCAAAAAAATCCAAAAAGTTGGAAGATCCTGTGACATTGGCTCCACAGACCTCGGAGCCGACTGTCTTTTTCTTTTTGGAGACAGCCCACAGCTCTGGAGCCAGTATCCGAGAGGCCTCTATCTCCACTACTTCAGTCGGCACCTTTGGTGCATTCTTCTCGGTTTTCTGTCAGCCTGTTGGATTTGGATATGGTTCGATTGGTGCAGAAGCTTTTATGGGCACCAGGCCTTGCTAAATTGTTGTTGGCTCCGACCCTAGCGTCGGAGCTGAAGACCACTACCCCTGACTGCTCCTCCTCTGAGCCATACCAGACCTTCGGAGCCAGAGGGAACCGAACTGATGATCGTGGAGCCTTTGGAGCCGAGACATGCTCCAATGTCCTTGGTTCCATCTACTCTGATGTCCTCGGCGCCGACCGGGGACTCTAGGAGCCAACACTCTCCAGTCGGGTCTGGGGAGGATAGTCGCACCGTCTTGTGGGTGGCGACTCTTCCTTTTGGGGCTTTGGCTCGGATGAGCTCGGCTCCTACCTCCGGCACAGAGCCTACGACCTTGGTGCAGGAGGGGTTGGCGGTTCCTTTGGGTCTGTCGACTCCTTCTCATCGGAGCTGTGGTGCCTTCAAAGCCATGAGGAGAGCCTTGTTCCCCAAGACATCCTTGACTCCAGGTCTTGCTTCCTTATCCCCCAAAGCACCTGTGTCCACTTCTGCATCCATTGTCCAGGCTAGGGGTAGAGACCCAGAGCCTCAGGTAGCCCCACAGGGTGCCCCCTGCTCTTCCGAGACCTCCCCAGAGGCTCCCACTGAGGAGGTCCCCAGGAAGAGATTGTGCAAGAGGAGACACTTGGACTCCCCACAGGAGTCTTTAACATCTGATACTGACTTGGATGAGTCAGAAGGGTGCTCACGGTCTCCCTCTGAGGATATCTCCTTTGCGAAGATACTCGAGATCCTTAGGCAGAGGAGTGATTGGTAGTTAAAAAGCCCTACTGAGGACGAGTCAGTTCTCCTGAAGGTTTTTGGGTCTCAACCCTCCACCTCTTGGGTGTCTCCACCCTTCGATGAGCTCATGCAGCTGATCTCTCTGAGGGCGTGGGAGTCACCGGAGTCCATGGGGCCTGTTCCTCAGAGGCCTAATAAGTTTATTTCCACTCCAACAGATAAAACATTTTTTGTCCAAAGGAGTCCCTGTTGATGCCATGGTGATGGCGGCGGCCACAAAAAAGGAAATGTCTGAGACTTCCTTATCTGTTCATCCTCCTAATAGAAAGTCTAGGATCATGGATAGATATGGGAAATGCATGTTTAGTTCAGCGACTTTTACACTCTGTTCACTGAACTGTTTGACCCATTTCACTAGGTTGCAAAGAGATCTCCTTAAAAAGTTGGGAAATACTCTTCAGGGTACTGTAGCTGCAGGGGCCTCTGACAAAGTCGCCGCCCAGCTTGCTACCCTAAATTCTATTGTGAACTCATCCATGCGTCTCATATCATATACAGCTGATGGAATGAGTAGGGCAGTGGGTATAGGAATTGCTCTCAGAAGATATTCCTGGATGCGCTTGTGTTCCTTCGCAGAGCCCTTTAAGTCTTCATTTGTGAACACCACCTTTTGATGGCTCATCCCTTTTTGGGCCAAAAGTGAAAGAAACTTTGACCTGGTGTAAACAGGAGGGAAAAGACTCTGCCACTGGAGTCTGTTTTTCCACCCCTACTTGGCCTTACCTCAAAGGCCAAAGGGGAGGAAAGATGTGGTTCCGGAAAGCCCAAGGAGCTTTTCAGGACACATGTGGTGAACCCCCCTCTAGAGGCAGAGGAGGGGGTAACACTGGAAGACGCTGCTCTCACGGCAGAGGGGGACCGCAACATCAAGGTGACAGAGATCACTTCTCTGGTCAGCCCTACCAGTGCTCCTGAAAGGAGGCCCGACTGTCCTGATCTGGAGGCAGTCGGGGGTTGCTTATCTTTGTATCCAGATGCCTGGCAAGATATAACAAAAGACAGCTGGGTGCAAAGTATAATTTCCAGAGAGTATTTCATACCTTTCTCCACCCCCCCCCCCCCGCCCACAAGGAGAATCCCGAACATTCCACCCAGTTACAGGGAACAAGCATCTGTAGAGGTCCACAAATTGCTAGAAAAAAGAGTCATCCAGCCAGTCCCAGCAGACCAAACAGGATTCAGAACTTACTCAAGTTTCTTTTTGCTTCCAAAGAAAACAGGGGACTGGAGACCCATTTTGGACCTCAGCAGACCCAACCAATTTGTGAAGAAAGAGAAGATGTTAAGTTTTGTATCTCACCTTCGTTCTTGCTGGTTGGGGTCAGAGCCGATCCGGGTTGGGAGGGTGGCCTAATGGTTAAGGTGTTTGCCTTACAAACACAAGGTGCAGGGTTTGAGTCTTACAAGGGATAATTGGCTAGGCTTAAAATGGCTCGCAAGGGCAGTTAGCTTAGTACTAAGCTTTGAACCATCTTCAATAGCTTGAGAGCTGTTTACTGGCTCGAGGCTACCCCTTATCCCATAATGCCTAGTGATAGCTACCCAGATCTCATTTGCCGCTTCAGCTGCGAGGTGTCGTTTTTCTGGCTCAGGCTTGCACAGAATTTTTTGTGTAATTTTTCACTAGAATTTAACTCTTCTAGTACTTTTATTATTAGCGATAATTGTTTCTGTGGTAGATAATTGTTTATTATATAGTATCCCTCTTTTTGTAGAACTCGTTTAACTTAGAGAGTTCTCCCCCTCCCCTCCCCCTTTCTTTCCAGGTTAGCCGTTTAAGTTAATGGCTTTCCTACTGCTTTTTCCTTATAGGCTAGCCATTTAAATTGGAGGCTTTCCTATTATCTTCAAAAAAAAAAAAAAAAAAAAAAAAACTTTATCTATAGCCTTTCTAGTAGTTGTGTTTTTTTTGTTCTTGTAGACTGAATACTGCTCCTTTTTATTGTTGTTAAAAATTGGTTAGTTTCCTTCTTCAGTAAAGTAATCTAAGGTTTCTGTTTTTTAAGAAGTGTGACTCATGCTGTCAGAAAATGTCTCTGATAGATGGGCACACTTCTTGCGTCTGTTGTTTAAGCGCTATGCACCTGCAGGACTCTTGTTCTATTTGCCATGCCTTTAGTCCAAGAGTCCTTCAGGAGCGTAAGAATAAGTTGATTCTTAGGGGTCTTTTAAAACCCCAGGATTCACCGGCCAAGAGCTCACAGTCAGTGAAATCCCCTAAATCCACTAAGCCGTCGGCTCCAATTTTGGAGCCGTCTTCGGTTCAGGATTTACCTCCTACATCGGTTCTGGCTGGCACCGACAAGACAATCTCCCCATCGGCTTCATCAGAGGCTTCAGAGCCATTGTGGAGCCACAGAAGGCTGAGGTCCCCTTTCCTAGAGTCGGTGCATTCAACTCCTCGGTCTCCTTTACTTCAGAGCAAGCGTAGTCACCGATCCTCTCACTCCTCTCGATCCTCTAGGCTGTCGGATCATGATGTGGAGAGAGTGGTCAGTAAGTTGCTAAAGTCACAGGCACTAGCTAAATAGCTGTCCAGCCCTCCTCAACAGGTATTGGCTCCGTCCACTTCTCTTGATGTTCCTCCTCTGACTCAATGAGTTTGGAGCCGGAGTTCTTTGTGGTTCAAGTAGTGGAACCGTCGGCTCCGATAATTCTATCTCCTTCGGTTCGGACTTTGGCTCCGATTCCCTCGGTGGTACCTTCCATCGAGGGATCTGGGCACTGTGGCTCCCTCGTCGGCTCCAAGGGGGCGAGTGTCATCGGACCCTTGTCCGACCCCATTCTCCCTCTCGGAGCTTTGGTGCAGGTGAGCTCTGCTCCAACATTGGCCTCGGAGCCATCCCCCTTGGTGCGGAGAAAGAGTCCTATTTCTTCGGAACTAGAGCTTTCTCTGCATCTTGGCAGGGACGCCTTTGATGTCATGCAGACTGTGCTGTCCTCTGACTCAGCTCCACTTTCAGCCCCACTGGCTCCATCCCCTGTAGTTCCTGTGCCAACCTCTGCTCCTCCTCCAGACCCTAAGCGTAGGGAACTGATGCTTCAGGACACCCCATTGGGTGTTTCCTCCTCTTCTGAGGCCTCTCCTGATCACTCAGAGGAGCCCCTTCAGAAGAAAAAGTGTAAGAGGAAGCACATTGACTCCACCAAGTCTGTCACTTCTGATACAGACTTAAATAATGCGGAAGGGTCCCCGAGATCCCCCTCTGAAGATGTTTCCTTCTCGGACATCCTAGAAATGCTTAAGCAGAGGGGGATCTGGAATCCCATAGCCCCTACTGAGGATGAGTCTGTATTTCTGGATGCTTTCGGTTACCGACATTCCACTTCTGGGTGTCTCAGCCTTTCGATCCTTTTATGACAGTGGTGGCTCGAAAGGCTTGGTCAGCTCTGGATACAGTGGAACCAACTCTGAGGAGACTTAGTAAATTCATTCCAGCACCCCAGGATAAGCATTTCCTTTCAAAAGGTGTTCCTGTTGATGCCATGGACCTCTTCATCTGTCCATCCCCCTAACAAGGAGTCTAGGATTATGGACAGATACGGGAAGCGAATGTTCACTTCATTGGCCTTCTCCATGAGGTCACTGAACTACCTATGTCATTTTACCCGACTTCAAAGGGATCTCCTTAAAGAACTCGGAGATACCCTTCAAAATCCAACAGCTGAGGGAGCACAAGCCAAGGTAGCTTCCCTGCTAGCGACGCTTAATTCTGTTGTTAACTCCTCCATGAGGCTCATTTCCTGTGCAGCCGATGGGGCGAGTAGAGCCGCAGGTAAGAGTGTGGCGCTTAGGAGGCATACGTGGATACGGCTGTGTAACTTTGCGGAACCCTTTTGAGTGTCCTTCACCAACACTCCCTTTGATGGTTCCTTTCTTTTTGGACCACAGGTGAAAGACACTTTGACTAGGTGTGAGCATGAAGGCAAGACTCTCTCTGCCATGGGAGTCCATTTTTCCACTCCCTCTAGACCTTACCCCAAAGGTCAGAAGAGTGGAAAGATGTGGTTCCGTAAATCTCAGGGAGCCTTGCCTGACACACGTAGTGATTTTTCCTCGAGAGGCAGAGGGGGAAACAATAATAATAGACGCCGCCCTCGTGGCAGAGGGGGTCTGCAGAACCAGGGCAACTGAGAATCCTTCTCTGATAAGCCCTTCCAGCATCCCTGAAGGGTTGCCCGGCTGCTCACCTCTGGAGGCAGTCGGGGGAAGACTTTCGCTGTACCCAAAAGCCGGGCAAAGTTTAACACAGGACAAATGGGTACGGTCCATTATATCCAGAGGTTACAAAATTCTTTTCCATCAACCCACTTTACAGTCAAGGAAGACCCTTCCAGATGTTTCACCCAATCTGAAGGAGCAAGCAGTAATAGAAGTTTCAAAACTGCTAGAAAAAAGAGCCATCCAGGAAGTCCTGGCAGACCAGCACGGATCCGGAACTTACTCAAGGTTCTTTTTAGTACCAAAAAAGATGGGACTGGAGACCTATTCTGGATCTCAGCAGACTAAACAGGTCTGTGCAAAGAACAAAGTTTTGGATGGTCACACTACAGTCCATTCTACCCTTTCTGGGTCAGGACAATTGGATGTGCTCGATAGAGCTTCAGGATGCATACTACCATATCAAAATGGACAGGCGCTCCAGGAGATATCTTCGCTTCCAGCTGGGGTCAGTCATTATCAGTTCAGAGCTCTGCCCTTTGGTCTCACCACAGCCCCCAGGGTGTTCACCAAATGTATGGCAGTGGTCACGGCTCACCTGAGATGTCAAGGATTCCAGCTGTTTCCGTATCTAGACGACTGGCTTCTTACTGCTACCACCAGGCATCAACTCCTACAAGCATGGGACTACACAATCACAATCTGCTCCCAGTTAGGTATTACAATAAATTTCGAAAAATCTGCCTTGTTGCCCTGTCTATCTATCACTTACATAGGAGCAGACTTAGACACAAGGGATATGTTTGCAAGGCTACCACTAGAAAGGGTGTCCGCAATTCGTCAGCAGGTACAGGTTCTGATGCAGAGCAAAAGGATCCAAGTATGGTACGTCCTTCAAACTCTGGGTTCCATGGCAGCAGCCATTCTTCTAATCCCACTAGCGTGCTTTCATATGAGAATTCTTCAGTGGCTTCTGTTTGCGCAGTGGTGTTTCCAAGACTGACCCATGACTCACATGTTCATGATCACGGATGCATGCAAAAGACATCTTTCTTGGTGGATGGTCTCCCCACTAGTTACTCAGGGCAGACCTTTCATACAACCCCCTCCGGTAGCCACAGTGACGGCAGACGCCTCCCTGATAGTGTGGGGGGGGGCATTATCTGGGCAGGACAGTCCAAGGCACTTGGCAACCTCACGAGTACCATCTGCACATAAATGTCCTAGGAATGAGAGCCGTGCTCCTGGCGTTGCAAGCCCTTCAAGACTCTCTTCCTTCTTGGACCATTACTATTCAAACGGGCAACATGTCAGTGGTGTGGTATATCAACAAGCAGGTCGGAACCAGATCCTACTTCCTGTGCTGAGAAGCACTCGGACTTTGGCAGTGGGCGATTTCCTCCCAACGTTATCTGATTGCGACGCACATCTCTGGGAGATCCAACGATGTAGTGGACAGGCTCAGCAGAGCTATCCTCATGCCTCACGAGTGGTCTCTGAATCAGGAAGTTGCAATTCTTATTTTCCGCAAATGGGGACAGCCTTGCTGTGATCTCTTTGCCACCCCTTTCAACAGCAAATGCAGCAACTACTTCTCCCTTCTTCCGCTTCCGGGTCACATACCCAGAGACGCTGTAGTCCACGTTTGGCCCCAGGGACTTCTTTATGCCTTTCCTCCTTTCCCCCTGATACCCAAACTTATACAGAAAGCAATATCGTTGGGTTGCAAAATGATCCTCATTGCCCCCTACTAGCCTCGACAGATATGGTTCCCGTTCCTGCACCGTTACCTTCTCAATCAGCCCTGGACTGTGGACCCAATTCCAGACCTCCTGGTTCATCAGTCAGGCGGGTTGCATCAATACCTCAAAACTCTCCAGCTCACAGCTTGGTTGCTCCACTTCCAACCTTAGCCAGGCTTCCCAGCATTTCCCCAGCAGTCCATGAGATTATCATCTTCTCTCACAAGTCTATAACGAGGAAAACTTATGCTAGCAAATGGAAATGTTTTTCTTGTTGGGCAAAGGCTAGGAATGTGGATCCCTTTTCAGCCTCAGTCCACGAAATCCTGGAATTCCTAGCACATCTGTTTCACTCAGGGTCCGCTTCTGCTACAATCAGGGTACAATTGGCTGCCATTTCTAACTTTCATGTTGGTTTTTCGAATTTTAACATTATGTCTCATAAGCTCTGTAAAGCTTTTTTGAGAGGGACAACTCTTTGTAGGCCTCCAGTGAGAGATCTCCCTTCCCTTGGGATCTTAATTTAGTCCTAACTTCCTTGATTCTGCCCCCTATTGAACCAGCAGCGTCCTGCTCTATCAAGTTTCTGTCTTGGAAGGCACTGGTAGCAATTACTTCAGCCAGATGCATCTCCGAACTTCAGGCACTATGTGTTCGTCCTCCCTACTTGGTTTTTCATAAGGACAGGGTTGCTCTGAGGACTAATTCTTCATTTCTTCTTAAACTCTGCTCAGAAAATAATTTAAACCAATCTAAATCTTCCTGTGTTTTTCCCTAATCATACCAACAAGGCAGAGTACAAACTACACCAACTGGACGTTCATAGGCAATTACGTTTTTAGCTGCACAGAACTAAGGAAATAAGGAAGTCGGACCAACTATACCTTTCTTATGCCTTGGGCAAACAAGGTCTCCCAGTTTCCAAGGTAACCTTGTCTAGATGGTTGTCACACACTGTTACTTTCATTTATCAGTTAAGGAACAAAGAGTTACCTATTAAACCGAAAGGTCATTCTACTAGGGCCTTGGCCACCTCTGTAGCCTTCCAGTCTAGGTTGCCCATGGATTCTATCTGTGCAGCTGCCACGTGGGCAAACCCTCATACCTTTATTTCTCATTACAAGTTGGATATGGTCTCCAGGAGCAGAGCTGATTTTGTTTCCACTGTTCTGAAGAGTCTGTTTCACTGAGCCACCCAGGATATTAGGTGCTAGTGACGCTATCCCCAACCAGCAAGAACGAAGGCAAGATAGACAACTTAACATAAAGAAGTTATGTATCTACCATAATGTTCCATGTCAGTTGTCTTCATCTCGCCTTCCTTCCTTCTTGCGTCCCACCCTCCGTCCTCCTGTCCTAGTGGACCGAGAGGAGTTTCAGTTTCACTGGCTGTGTGTTCTCTTGTTTTTACTTTATTGACTTAGAGAATATGGCAGGTATAGTCAACTGATTATTTGACTGGTTTATTCTCTTGTTATGTCTGGAGTTAGCTATTTCAAATGAGATCTGGGTAGCTATCGCTAGGCATTATGGGATAAAGGGTAACCTCGAGCCAGTAAACAGCTCTCGAGCTATTGAAGATGGCCGAGTCGGAGCCGAGGATCGGCTCCGATCCCAACCAGCAAGAAGGAAGGCGAGATGAAGACAACTAACATGGAACGTTATGGTAGGTACATAACTTCTTTTTCCGGATGGTCACGCTACAGTCTATACTTCCCTTTTTAGGGAAAGACAATTGGATGTGCTCGATATATCTCAAGGATGTGTACTACCACATAAAAATGGCCAGGCCACCCAGAGATCACCTGCATTTCCGGCTGGGAGCCAGTCATTATCCATTTCAAACCCTGCCCTTTGGTCTCACTACAGCCCCCAGAGTGTTCACTAAATGCATGGCAGTGGTAATGGCTCACCTGAGGCATCTACGATTCCAGATGTTTCTGTACCTAGACGATTGGCTCCTTACTGCCACCACCAGGCATCAACTTATTCAGGTAAGGGAATACACTGTGGCACTTAGCAATCACTTAGGCATTACAGTCAACTCAGAAAAGTCTGCCTTGTCGCCATCGCAGCATATCGTTTTTATAGGGGCAGAGTTAGACACTTCAACCACCATTCTAAGACTACCAATTGAGAGAGTCTTTCTTCTTCCCCAGCATGTCAGCACATTGGTATCAAAAGACAGAACACCAGCTGCAGAAGTTCTAAAAGTATTGGGTTTGATGGCTGCAGAGATCCTGGCCATGCCATTAGCAAGGATGCATATGCAGATTCTTCAATGGCTGTTACTCACTTAATGGTTTTATCAGGAACTTCCAATGAATCACACAATTTTAATAACGAACTCTTGCAAGAGAGATCTCCAGTGGTGGTTGACATCTCTTCATGTAACCATAGGACGCCCCTTTGTACTGCCCCTTCCAATAGCCACTGTGACCACGGACACTTCCCTAATAGGGTGGGGGGGCATATTCAGGGAAAGACTGCCCAAGGCACATGGACAGATCAAGAGTCACATTTGCATATCAATGTTCTGGAGATCAGAGCAGTACTTCTGGCATTGCAGTACTTCCAGGACTCTCTTCCTGTAGGAACGATTGCAATTTAGACAGACAATATGTCAGTAGTCTGGTACTTGGACAAGCAAGCGGGAGCCAAGTCTTACCCCCTTTGCCGAGAAGCACTCAGAATTTGGCAGTGGGCTGTTTCCTCCCAGCACTTTCTGTTGGCAACACACATCCTGGGGAGATCCAACGTGACATCAGACAAACTGAGCAGGGCAATCTTGTTGCCGCACGAGTGGTCCCTCAAGAAAGAGATTGCGGGCAGGATTTTCCACAAATGGAGCCAGCCTTGCTGCAACCTTTTTGCCAGCCACATCAACACAAAATGCAGAAGCTACTTTGCTCTGATTTCTCCTCCGGGAGAAGCCCCAAGAGACACACTCATGCATTTCCACCCATCCCATTGATACCCAGATTTCTACAGAAAGCAAAATCTCTGGGAAGGTCCATCATTCTTATAGCCCCACATTGACCTTGGCAGATTTGGTTCCCATTTCTTCATCATCATCTCTTGGAGGATCCATGGATTCAGGACCCAGTTCCGGACCTTCTGACACATCCATCGGGGGACCTCCATCCATCGTTCCTTGCAGTCACTGAAGCTGACAGCTTGGCTGCTCCAATTCCCCTCATAGCCAGGCATCATAACTTTTCCAATGAGACAAAACAGATCCTTTTGTCTTCCCATAAGCCGTCCGCTAGAAGATTATATCTTAGTAAGTGAAAGAGATTTTCCATATGGTCTTCTAAGCAGAACATTGATCCTTATCAAGCCCCCTTGACATCCATACTAGAATTCTTGACTATGATTTTTAATAAAGAAGTGGCAGCTGCAGCAGTTCAGGTTCAGTTGGCTGCTATATCTAACTTTCATCTCGGAGCTGACAGGCTAAATATAATGTCCCACAAGTTATCCAAGGCTTTTCTCAAAGGAACATTTACTGATTTACTGCAGTAGAAATTTCCAGTGAAAACTCCTTATTCTCCCTGGAATCTAAACTTTAAGCTGTCTCGTATAATTCTCCCCCCGGTTTGAACCAGCATCATCTTGTGATCTCAAATATTTGTTGTGGAAAACCATATTTCTGGTAGCTATTACTTCTGTCCGCAGATTGTCAGAACTTCAAGCTTTATCTATCAGCCCTCCTTATTTGATTTTCCATGTTGATAGAGTATCTCTTAGGACAACCCCCTCCTTTTTGACCAAAGTTTGTTCAGAATCTAATATCAACCAAGTCACTGAGTTACCAGTTTTCTTCCCTGACCATTCCAATAAATTGGAGTATATGCTGCACAAACTTGATGTTCACAGACAGCTCAGATTTTATTTGGACAGAACAAAAGATATCAGGAAATCAGACCAGCTCTTTGTGTCATTCTCTGAAGCCAGAAAAGGTAGACCAGTGGCTAAAGCAACTCTTTCTAAATGGCTATCTAATTGTATCACCTTTGTTTATTCAGCTGCTAATATGCCTTTACAACACAAGATTAAAGCTCACTCAGCCAGAGCAGTTTCTACATCTTCTGCGTTGCAAGCCAAATTGCCACTCGATAACATTTGTGCTGCAGCCACTTGGTCTAAATTCATACTTTTATCACTCATTACAAAGTTGATAAGGCCTCCAGGGACGGGGCTTCCTTTGGTCCACGGTTCTGAAGAATGTACTCCCATGAGCCACCCGAGATTGATGGGGCTAGGGACACTACCCATCAGTAAAGAATGAATGGTGAGATTAAAAAACTTCACATTAAGATGTTATGTACTCACCATAATGTTCCATGTGAGTTGTTCAACTCACCTTCATTATTATGTCCCTCCTTCC
This sequence comes from Protopterus annectens, assembly GCF_019279795.1. Lineage (NCBI taxonomy): Eukaryota > Metazoa > Chordata > Ceratodontiformes > Protopteridae > Protopterus > Protopterus annectens. The sequence continues at coordinate 1,941,364,126 of NC_056731.1, forward strand.
CCCTCCTGACTGATAGTTGACCTAGAGGTTGGTCTTATCCTGGTTGCTCAATTCTTCTTCCTCTCCTTTGGAGGATAGCTCCGTTATATAGTTATAGTACATGCAGCAAACAAGATCTGAGGTAATTCTCAGTGCATCATGGGATAAGGGGCTTGGCCTCGAGCTACTGGTAAACCTCGAGCTTTGCAAATGGCCGCACCGGAGCTGATGGATCGGCTCCAAACCCATCAGTAAAGAATGAAGACGAGATGAACAACTTACATGGAACGTTATGGTGAGTACATAACTTCTTATTTGTTACTATTTACTTGTTTTACCAGCTATTGCTGCCAAACTTTCCTGGGAATTATGCATCTTTTGGGAGTTAACCATAAAACTTCCTAATGATTCCTTGGTTCTTCCTTTTTCCAGACACAAAAAGAGGGAAATTACTAAATAGCCTTTGCCTCTACAGCAGGCTGATAAAGAGCCTCAACTGCAAATGGGTGACACTGCTCTGGCAATTTCTGATTCTTTAGACCATTCATCTGTTTCCCTATCTCCATCTGTTGTAGTCCCTACAACCACCATGGACCAGGAGGTAAAACATATCCTATGCACTGTTGTAGTGCCTGTGGCAAGGAAGAGAACATCGTCCTTGTCGGTCCTGGGAGAAATGTAGGGTATACCCCTCTGCCTAGCCAGAATGCTATGCCTATCCTCTAGGAGGTTTTTCCTTGCAAAAGTGGGTCTACTTCTTAAGAAATCTGTCAAACAGAAACTGAAACTTAGATATATTCTTTCTTCTGTCTTGGTCACTTTAGAAAAGAGCTGTTTGTTGTGATTAGCTCAGGGTTTAGTTCAGGCACTTGACCATTCCAGTTTTCCTGTTTCTGGTGAAAGGACAATAGATTATTTAATTTTTGACGAGGTTCAAGTTTATTAAACCACAAAATGATTGTGAAGTGATATATTCTATTTTGTCTGCTCAGATTTCTGATTCATGTTATGAAGAGAGTGTTGTTTCTTCCAGTCCTTTTGAAGGATTTGCTTTATCTGAAACTATTTCCACAATGATCCAGAATGAATCAGTAGTTTCACTGGAAACATAATGATATTCCACAGCCAGTAAAGAATTACTGTGATTTACTGTAGTAGAAATTTCCAGAAGCCAGTCCAGTTCCTCCAGTTATTTCTGTATTGCTGGATGTTTTTGTCACAGCCTGTAATTTGCTTACTAGCTAGCCTGATACCCCAAGAAAGGAGATAGATTGTATAAAGTTCCTCAGTCTTAATAAGTTTTTTACACTCATCTGAGATCAGACCCAGCAGCTATTGCTTTAGTGAACCCAGCTGATACTAAACATTTGGTTACTACCAATCCTTCCTTCTGACAAGGATGGGAAAGCTTTCGACAGATTTAGGAAAAAAATGCAGTCTTTTGAAACGCTTCTTTTTGGAATTCTGAACTGTCAAGCTCACATGTTAAAGTTTATGCTTGCCTCTTTTGAGAATATGAGGAATATTTTAGGTTATATTTCCTCATCTGAGGAAAAATCTGCCTTGTGTAATGTGGTTGCTTCTGTGTCTCATGTGACTACCCACTGTTTGGCATGTGCGTGTGATTCTGTAGGTGCCACTTCCAGGGGTTCTGCTACCCAGACTGTTATGAGTAGGATTCCCTGGTTGCATTTTCAAAACCTCCCAGAAGATTTTAAAAATGAAATGTTGAACTCTTCCCTTGGTAGAGAATTAGTTTTTGGACTGTCTGCTGCATAGGTACTTAAAAGGCATGATGCTATTCCTACAACTTCTTTAAAAAGTAAATAAAGAAACTCAGCAAGCTGCTGGTAAACAAACTTAAAAATCAATGGCAGGAAGGTTCCAAAAAGAAAGGAGGAACCTGCCAGAATAAAAGATAATCTAATAATTATGAATGTCTATGTGCAAGAATTACTTCCCCCTTTCTGCCTTGGCAAGCCCTTAATCCTTTCAGAAGGTCTGAATCTCCATTTCTGTCTTTGGCAACAGATGGTTTCAGACAAATGTGTTCTGAAAGTAACCCATCAAGGTTACAAAGGGCAGTGGGACTTTCTCCCTCATTTTTGAGGAATTCTCCCACATCTGCCAGACCAAGCTCCTCTTTTCCTTCCTGTCATTTAGAATCTGCTGTCTGAGGGGGTGATAGAAGCAATCTGTCCTCGTCTGTTTGGAGAAAGGTTTTATTTGTGAATGTTTCTGGTGCCAAGGAAAAAAGTTTCATGGAGGCCAGTTCTGGATCTTTCCTTCCAGAACCAATTTGTGGTAGTACCCAAGTTTAAGATGTTATCCCCTCACAACTTTTTATCCCTTATTCCCCATCTATGTTTTCTGGTGTCCTTAGATTTAAAAGATGCATATCTTCACGTTCCTTTATATCTGGACTTCAGATGCTTCTTGAGGTTTTCTGTGTTTGGATCACATAATTAGTTCTCTACATTGTCCTTTGGTCTATCCAGTTCTCCAAAGGTATCATAAAGTGTGAAGCTCTTGTGACAGCCTACTACAGACTGCAAGGTATTTATATTTTCTTTGTTTAGCTGACTTGTATATCTCTGCTAAGTGTTTTTCAAAGTGTCAGGAATCTATTACCTGGGTAGGGGATCTCCTACACAGACTGGGGTTCCAGGAGAACATATAAAAGTCATATCTGACTCTTTCTCGCAGGATTGTTTTCCTGTGGTATCTCCTGGACACCTCAGTTCAAAGAAAGGAAGATCTGCATCTAGATCTGTTCTTGAATTTTTTTCTGCTTGACTACTGTTATCAACTCTGTCAGTCACTTATGGAATCTCTACAAATGTTTACAAATAATATTTATTTATTTCCAGTTTGATGACCGGGGAAGCCCACTGGGCTCAGGCAGCCCGTTTTCAGTGGAGGCCCAGGGAGAAAAACTCCACAGTACAAAATGACAATTGAAGATACATGCATAGTAAAAACAGTTACAAATAAACAATACAAATCAGAATGAAAGAGCTAATATGTACAAAATTCACATAGAAAAAATGTCATGTGGATTTTGAATACAAAAATTTCAGAAAGAGAGAGAAAAGTATTTACAATATTTACATAGAACAAAGTATCATGTGGATTAGCAGTCATTGAGGAAGAACCATGCATTTAGAAAGCCAAGATGTACCAGAGGTGAGAGAGCTAGTTTGGGAGAATGCAGTATCATTTCCATTTAGAAGAGAGGTAGGAGTGAAGTTGAATTTTAAATTTGTTAGCGTTCTGCATAGTCCTTAGGGAGATGGGGAGAGAATTCCATTTCTTGGCTAAGAAAAAAGAGAGGAGAAGTTGTCCTGCAGGTCACTTAGATTTGTGGATAGCAATTAAGTTTTGATGCTCAGATCTGAGAGTTCTATTTGGGATGTATAGCGGTAGGATGTTATTGAGTGTGGGGCATTTGGTGGGGTTGAAAATTAGCCTGTGAGCTGTAGAACGTTGGAGGTAGCCCAGATAATTAGGGTGTTCTAACCAATGTAGTGAATGGAGGGCAATACAATGATGGGAGGAGTATTTGGCTTTGGTGACGAATTTTGAGATTTTGTTGTAACAATTTTCAAGTTTAGAAGAGATGGAGGAAGATAGGTTGGTCAGTAAGGGAGCACTGTACATTAGGGAGGTTAGGAGATATGTAGAAGCGAGTGTTAGTTTAGTAGAAGGAGAGAGGAAGTGATTGCTTTTGTATAGCATACCGAGTTTTTGATGGGTCTTTTTTATATTTTGCTGTATGTAGGTATCAAACTTTAGGTGTTCATCTATAGTTACACCAAGAAGTTTGGCGAAGGGAACAACTTTAATAGGAGAGCTGTTTTAGCTTTGGATTTGGAAGGATCTTTTGTCGTAAGGGAAGGACTTTGAGGGTGGGAATAGTAATATTTTGGATTTGTTAGCATTAAGAGAAAGCTGGTTTTGGAGCATCCAGGTGTCAGTGGTTGAGAAGGCGGACTGGGTCTTAGTTAATAGTTTGGTGAAGTTAGTGGCAGAGCAGACTAGAGATGAGTCGTCTGTGTATTGTATGACTTTGGCATTAGGGATAGCAGAGTGAAAATTATTGATAAAGACATTGAACAGCATTGGACCGATAATGGATCCTTGGGGTACACTGATAGGGGAGAGTAGAAAGGGCGAGTTGCCTTTTCTCTGTTTCACAGCCTGAGATCTGTCAGACAGGTAACTTGAGAACCAGGATAGGGTGGTTTGGGAGAGATTTACGTTTGAAAGATGTCTCAGAAGATGGGTAAGGGAATCAGTATCAAATGCTTTGGAGAGCTCTAGCAGAACCGTTGAGACTATTTTCCCAGAGTCACGAGCTTGATTGACTGTGTCTAGAAAAGAGAGTAGAGCTGTTGTTGTAATATGGGCAGGTCGGAAACCATGTTGGGTTGGAGTAAGAAGATGGTTTTGAGTTAGGAAAGGCATAAGTTGAAGGTGAATGCATTTTCTGGGATCTTGGAGATTGGGGAGAGGATAGCTATGGGGCTGAAGTTTGTGATATTAGTATTTTCCCTCCTTTATGGAGAGGTAGAATAAAGGCAGTAAGCCAGAGTTTGGGGACATAGGATTCCTGTATGGATCTGTTGATTAAGATAATAATGGGGAGTGCAATTCCATTAGCAGCTGACTTAAGGAAGAAAGAGGGTATGTTTTCAGGGGCACTGGAGTAGGGTTTTAGTTTGGAGAGAAGTCTTTTTATGTAGTTGGTGGAGATGGGTTTGAGCTCAAACATGGGGGGGGGAGAGGTAGGGATGGGGGGCATGACTTCGATGGGGGAGAATGTAGAGGGAAGGCGTTGTTGTTAGGAAAAGTCTTGGTTAGTTCTGATATTGAGTTGATAAAGAAAGAGTTAAATAAAGAGGCTGTTTTTAGATCAGATTTACTAGGGGCTGGGCAGGGATTGTTTTTAGTGCCTGGATTGAGAAGTGAGTTTATTGAGTTCCAGAACTGTCTGGGGCTTTTAGTGTGGTTGGACTGGAGTTTGATATAATAGGATTTTTTGTCTCTGATAACTTGTTTTTTTCAAGGTTACGAAGCTGTGTATATTCAAGAAGGGTTTCAGGGAGGTTATTTTTTTGGTAAAGTTTTCAGCATTTGTCTCTTTGATGCATACTATGTTTGGTGTCTTTAGTTAGCCATGGGGCAGTCTTGGTTTTTATTCTTTTTGTTCTTGAAGGTGCTAGGGAGTTTAGGACATTTAGGAAGGAGGAGTTAAAGTAGTCGACGGCATTGTCAAGTGGAAACGTTTTTATAATGTTAAAATTTAGTTGTTTGGGGGTATTTGAGAAAGTTTTGGGGTCAAAATTACTGAGGTTATGAGTGTGTGTGTATGTATTGATGGTGGATAGAGGAGGAGGAGGTTGCTCAGTGGATGAAGTCTGGGAGGTGGTCGCTAATGGGGTTGGAGATGGTACCAGAGTTGGTGATTTTATTTGGATGGGAGACTAGGATCCAGTCAAGTGTGGATCCTGGAGGGTTTATTTTATTGGGTCTGGTGATGACGTGGTTTACTTGGATAAAATTGCAGAGATTAATGGATAGGGAAGGTGTGGGGTTGTTGATTTTGTTCCAATCTATGTTTACATCACCTAGTATGTAAGTCTCAAGATTAATTTCAGTCAGTTGAGGCCCATAGGAGAATGTCTTCAAGGGTTGAGGTATTATTTCTGGGGGGGGGATATAAAGGGAGATGATACAGGCTTTTATGATTATTCATTTTTAGTAATCCTGCTACTAGTTCTGCATTAGCAAATTGAGGAATAGGATTTGAGAAAGGAATTACAGTGAGAAGGTTGGAGTAGATTAATGCAACACCTCCATCTTTTTTGTTTAAGCCATCACATCAGAGAGCTTGAAGTCCAGATGGAAGGATCTGGGAGTCAAGAGATGTGGGGGTTTGAGTCATGTCTCGGAGATGGCAACAACGTCAGGTATGGTTGTGGCTTAGCCAAGCCTGAAAGTGAGATAATTTGTTACAGAGGCTCTGTGTGTTGATAGTAAATAGTTTAAGGGTTTTATGGGGGGGTGGAATGACTTGTGAGAGGGATATTGTTATAGGTGGGTTGGTTAGGTCCAGGGTTAAGGTGAATGCCCCCTGCTAGGAAAATGGAGTTGAAAGACAATATTAGGGATGTTTGTTTGGATTTTACGTAATCTGGAAAGTGTAATATTGGTTTAGGTATATGAGGCTTTGCAGTGGTTGGCATAATTTTAAGTTTAAAGTGATGGAGTGGGTTAGGCTTTAATAGAGTGGGCGAGATGGGTAAAAGTAAGTGTTTGTGGGGTGTTTTTGTGGGATACGCGTAGAGCTAGGGGAGAAAAAAGAGGGGGGGTTGACTGGTGGAATAGGAACTGGTATGGTATAAGGGAATTAGAAACATTAAGAGGGTTAGGGGAGTGCGAAGAGTGTGGAACAGTGAAGAGAGCATAGCTAAAGTGAAGATCTTTAATGTGTTAAGATTTGTAATTGGGAGGTTAGACCTAGGACTGGGAGGAGGCTGGGTTAGAGTGAATGTGTTTAATAAATGTAGGTGAGTGGAGGAGGGGATAGAGTAGGGAAGGTGTTAACTGGATGATGGATGGTGGGGTGGGGAAATGGATAGAATAAAAGTGGGAGTATTGGGGTTGGGAATTGGGGGCAGGTAGGGGGCGGAGTGAGCCCGTGATGAGGTACATAAACAAGCAGGGGAGAACTAGATCTTACCCACTGTGTAGACTAGCCAGCCTGGGATATAGGTTTTCAGCATATACACACTCAACAGGCACATTACATGCCTGGGAATGACAGAATGGGAGACCTGGATTCTGACAAACATGGTGTTTCCACCAAAAAAATTCAGTTTCCACAAAACTCAACTCTAGAATCTGGAATGTCAGTGGATGTTGATGTTGGGGCCATACAAATTTCAGGTACCACTGGATTTTTTCTCATGTGGAGTCTTGCAAGTGGGATCACAAGAATCATGAAAGCATTTTCCTTTGGAATATTGGAAAAGGTTTCACTGGCAATGGCATTCTATGAGCTTTATTATCAGAGGAATGGGAAGCAGAGTTCCTTTCTGTTTGATGGCACACTTTTTGTTGGACAAACTTTTGTATTTCCTCATTAACCTGTTCTGCATCAAAAATAACTTTGATCCTTAAGGAAAAATATTCTGAAGACAGCTGGATACAGTAGCTTGAATCTTACACCTGCCTCTCAACATTCCTTGATTGTTGGAATAACTTTGCTTCTCTTCTGTCTGGTGTATGGTGAATAATCATTTTCCAGGCACACTCTATTGTCTCCAATTCTTAATACTTTGCCTTCTGACACAGTTTTCTCAGTATCAACTCTTTCTGCTGGTATGATTGCATCTTTGCTAATACAGGTCTTGGCTGCTTTCTCATTCCCGGTTAGGAGCATACACACTGTGAACCCTTTCAATTAACAAATCCTGCTGTGGAATACCAGTCCCATTGCTTACTTGTTCATTCATAAAATTAATACAGTCTCTTTCTTCCAGCTTATCTGGTACAGCAAAAGAAATCTAATGTTTTCCCTGCATGCTTTGTTCTCTAACTCCAGTATTTTTTAAACAACTCTTTGTGAGCAGCCTCCTACTCGGCCAGGCTTCTCTTCATTGCTACATCTGATTTATGTAGTTTTACCTCATCTGAATAGCTGTTTAAAGCTTCTTCCATTTTTTACAGCATTTTGCTATTCAAGTTGATATGCTCCTTCAAAATGTTGTTTATTTTAATCAGCTCTGAATGCATTTGATTTATTTTTTTCCTTTAGGTTACTGGCCGGCATGTCTTGCACCAAAGCTGGAGCTTGAACTGCTTTTAGCTGAAGAGCTGCAGGATTCTTCCTAATCGATCTTTTCTCTTCACCTTTCTAGTTGATATTCTTTCTGGCTCTTTGGGCGGCCACGATGGTGCAGCGGTTACCATTGCTGTCTCACAGCAAGAGGATCTCTGGTTCGATCCTTGGCTGGGGTACCTTCTGTGCGGAGTCTGCATGTCCTCCCTGTGGTCGCGTGGATTTCCTCTGGGTGCTCCAGTTTCCTCCCACATCCCAAAGACGTGCTGTAGGTGGATTGGACACTCTAAATTGGCCCTAGGTGTGAGTACGTGTGCCTTCTGTGGAAGGTTAGGCGCAGGGTTGGCAACTCGACACTGTAAAAACTCCACTGCCAATCATGAGCGGACAGGTGATCCGCTGAGGCGACACCTAACTGGGAAAAGCCAAAAGCAGAAGAAGATTCTTTCAGGCTCTTTAACTTTCTTCTTTGCTGGCATCCAGGCAGTGTACGTACTAGTCAGTAACTAAATTTACTAAAACTGGCAGAGTTACTGGCCCTTATATCACATTTTCTTTTTTCACACTGGGAGAGCCGAAATTAAGCTGTTGACCAATGTGTAGCCATCTTGGAAGTCCCAATTTAGCCACTAAAACTGGCAAATATCCTAGGAGAAGACAGTTCTGTAGCAGACAAACCATGTTGTCTGTTAGGATCCCATGATTGGTCCCTGAGTCCATCTCTGACTTGAAGTTGATCCACATATGTGGCAAATACTGCTGTGTTATATTTGCAGCTCTGACTAGTGCCAAATGCAACAGTGACTTTTCCCTTTTCCTCCTCCTAAGGGGATGGTCCAGCGATGCCCTGCTATAGAGACAAACCCCTGGATACTCCTTAAGGTTCTCCCTAATTTCCTCTGATGATGACATTCAGCTTATAGAATGAGGCTACTTGTAAATGCTTCTTCCATTTTTTCGCACTCTTCATTATCATTTTTAATCTAAAATATCTTCATACCAATTCTTCTCCTCTTTTTTTCTACCCTCCTTCCTCTTGACATTAACTAATCTCCATTTACTCCCTGTCTTTTACGACTGTCTTCTGTCTCTCTCTCTCTATCTCTCTGATCTCCTACCATCTGAGTTGCACATTTTATTAATAGAGTTCTGTTCAAGGATCATAAGTGAACTTAGAAAGTGCGGTATTTAATGAAATTTAGTTTATTCGTAGCAGCCATTTATAAGCAGTGGTTTTACAAACTATTTCATGCTGTAATGTATATTGAACTGTTGTGTGTACTACTGTACTCAGTAATGTAATCTTTGTTATTGTCATTGTTTGGTAAACAAATAAATAAGATACTGCCCTAAAATAAGCCTGATGTTCGTCAGCTGCTTCCCTCTCTTAAAGACATTAGACACCAAGATCTGCATGTTGCCTAAGCTTTAGCTCTAATTTGAAGCTTATTAAGTTCCTTGGCCAGCAGTTTTCTCTTCTTTCACACAGCATGCCATAAAAAAACTAAAAGTAAGACTTGGTTGCTTACTTATTAAAACTCAAGTGAAAAATAACAGAGGCAAAACTCCAAAAAGTTAATAGCTACAGCTGTTTTAGCTGATTAACATATAATTTTGGAGAATATCAGGTACAGACCAGAGATGTAGAATGAGGGGTTACTTGTGCATGATAAGTGCTAAGCGCTGACCTTTTGGAGTCTGTTATATAAATACTTAGAACATATAGATTGATATACTTTGGTTAGTAATTTTATTCTGTAGATTCAGGATCGACCTATATTTAAACCATTTTTATACTGTATTTCCTGCTCTTTGTATTGATACTGATGTTGGTATGGTAGTCTTTAAATTGCTTGTTTGTTTGTCTAAAGCACAGCAAACCACACACAACAAATGCTTGATGATTTTTCTGCAGACTCCTGTTCTACTTGACGATGTTCCACAGCCTGAAGATTTAATGAAGCAGCAATATCAGGTAGCTTCAGCCACACCATCTGGTAACTCAGAACGAAATAGATTGGCATCCTCCTGTAAACTGAAGATTCCTTTGATAGAGAGCAAATGCGGCTTGTCACCCTGCAGCCCCTCCCATGTCCTCCGTAATGTAGACAAACAGGTCTGTTACTGGAAAGCTTAAAATGTATTACATTCTCTGAAACTAGCCACATAAATGAATGCACCTGTAGCTTTTTAGAAGGCACATTCATAGGAGCTTTGTTATAGCCTAGGTGTAAGTTCTTGTTACCTTTATTAAAGATGTGAAACTTAGAGATGTTAAAGTGTAGTCCGTCAAAGCATTGGTCTGTTTTAATTACTTATCTCTTTTAATGTACCTTATTTGTAAGCCTGAAAAGGTGATGTTTTAGTTAGCCTTTCTCTATGATAGATAACATAGCAGCATTTTATCCTGATCAATATGGTGCTTACAGCTCAGTTGCTGCTGTGATGCTTTCGATACAGATGAAAATCAGCTGTCTTATATTGTTTTAATGTCTTTATGGAAACTGGTTATTTCTTAAAAAAATATTCTGAGAGTTAAGAGGCCCAGCAGAACATAAAACTACACATTATGTTAAGTCTTTTTTCTGTCTATTATTAAGAGTATTAATTTGAATTGTGGTTATGAGACAGTCAACATATAGCTGAAAATCTGCATTATTTGAAAAAGTATATCCCAGATGCTGAGTACTGTACAACAGGAAAAAACATATTCTTTTTTTTTTTTTTTGTGAATTCACACTGCCAAAGTGTGGCTTTTCTGAGCCATGGTATGGGGGTAAAGCATATGTACCAAACACGTGTGACCTGAGTTTGACAAAAGGCTGGCAAATGTATTCATACAAAACTTGTCATCTTTTAGTGGAAGTGAGATGGGATCATTCTGGTAACGCAGTGAGTGTTGTGGAAGCCCTGGCAGAGGTTTTTAGTTTGAGGGACTAATGTGATGTTTGCATGAGAAGAATTATATAATTCATGCAATGGCATCTGTTTGTTGTTTGTCATGGGCATGTTGTAATAAAAGCAATGGAAATAGGTAGAGCATAAAAAAGTGCATCCCCAAGTTTGACTGATCTTGGGGTTTTGCCTATTACCCTTCACCCTTTGAGGGAATAAATTAGGAGAAAACACACTCTTGTTTGTTCCTTCCAGAGCCTGAGGTTAAAATGAGAATCATAAGTATGTATATGTGCATACATGTAAGGAGTTGGGAGGGTGGCCTAATGGTTAAGTTGTTTGCCTTACAAACACAAGGTGCAGGGTTTGAGGCTCACAAGAGATAATTGGCTAGGCTTAAAATGGCTTACAAGGGCAGTTAGCTTAGTATGAACCTATTTAAATACACCCCAGGGGTTACCTCAGTGTCACTGCTCGACAGAGGCACAGCTAAATAATGGGCATAGTTTCTCCAAACTAAGGGGTGGCGTAAGCCACAAAACTATGGCTAGGCTTATAAATGCCCTCGGGCAGATAGCCTAGTATGAACCTATGAACCTATGAGTAATACTGGGTGTATGCACTCCACTCACTACAATTGTTGAAAGGCAAGAGAAAGCAAGGGGCAAATGTTGTACAGGCTTTGCAGTTAATATCTAACAGGTCCAGCTGCATAATATTAAGGTTGCAGCCTGTTGTTTCAGGACTACACAGCTTCTGAATCTTTCCCTGACTGCTTGCTGTACCAGCTTTCCCATAATGCAGTGCTTCTTCATATCTTATTCCATTTCTTTCTGGTAGAAAAAAAAAACCTCTTGGAACAGTAGACTTTCTCCTAGATTGATTGTTTACAATTTTAACTATTTTGAGATAAATTGTTTTATATACTGGAGTTTTGCTTAGTTGTTATTCTTTTTAGGTTAGCTATTTTTTTTCCTTTTGCACTGTGAATTTGCTTTGTTATATATAGGCAACTTTATGTATTCATCACACTGTTAATTTGCAACATGGATTTAGATTCACTAACATCAGTGGAATAAGATCACAATAATACTTTTCAATTTTTGTATACTATATATGTATTATACATACATTTTCCATCATAACTATTCATTTATTCTTTTTTAACACCTTTATTGAATTATCAGTTGTGACATAGGCAAACTTACATTTATGTAAAAGTAAATAGGCCATATTATCAAGTTCACATTTACAACATTATACATCACGTATATTGTTTTATACCATATAATCAAAGCAATAAATTGTTCAGTTCCTGCCTTCTCTTAAACCTTGTTTCTCCTCCAAAACATTTCCATATAATTTACTCCTACCCTTTTCTAAGGATCCCACTTCCTGTTCTTTTATCTATGTTACAATATTCAGTACTTTGAGTATAGTTGGTTTAGAATTTGATTTCCATTTTTCTAGTAATTGCTTTTTTGGCAGCCACCAGAATTAAACTTAACAAGGCCTTAGTAATGTCTAGGCAATTCAGATCCTGTATCCCAGCTAAAAAAAAAAACAATTTCCTTAGTTACTTGTGGAACGTTGGACTTTTGTTATTATGAATTTCCTTAGTTGCACTCATTTGCTCATCCTGTATTCCTGACAGAGTACTTTGTATGAATTTTAAAAAATCTGCGAACTCATTACACTACAAGAACATATGCTGTCAGGTACCTCTTTCTTCCCTATCACACTTCCAATATTTGCCATCTACCTGAGGAAAAATTCTTTGGAGTCTGCTTAGGGTATAAAGGTAGCTATACAAACATTTCCAGGCAAAAATCCTAAAACTTCTAGATTTTGTAGCATATTTGGAAGCCATGCATATGCCCTCCCATTGTTCCTTTGTAAATTGCATATGTAATCTCTCTTTCCCAATCTTTTCTGACTTCTTCTGATTGATTCCTGTAGTTGAAATGCATTTTTATATGCTGTACTGCTTATCCCTTTTTAACAGCAGCTTTTATTCTGGATTCAATTAAAACCCAACCAGTGCAGGTCTTTCATTTGGGATTCCCCTGTCCCTTTCTCTTTTTCTGTTCTCTATACTCTGATATCAGTTACTGGTAGGGAAGGCAATCACTAGCCTGCAATCCAAATGTCTTCTTGGCTTCTTCCCATTTTCTTAACTTTCCTCCTCTAATTATTTGTACCCAGTACCTTGGTTCCTTTGCCAGATGCTTCTTCCTGTAAAGTCCAGCCCCTCTTGCCTGTTCTCTGTACCCCTAATAGCAGTCATTCCTGTCAGCAGAATCTCCTTTCTCCATTCTTGTGTTGGCTTATTTCTTAGTATACCTTCTGCTATGTTATGAATATAATATTGTGTATGACCGTTGTTAGTCTCCTTAAGGATCTTTTTTCAAAATCCCAGTTTTTCTTTATTTCTTGAATTACCACCTGCTTCATTATAATCCCATTCCACTTTGAATGATAGCTTTCTGCTTGTGAACTCACCACCTGCCAGGTTGTGAATAGTTGAGGTGGGTTTCATTCTGTTTGATTTGATTGTTGAGGGATTTTGTTTTTATATAGTATTGTGATTGGCTGCGAATTTACTGCTGCTAGATGAGTCTGTCTTCAAGTACGTTCCTCTCCTTCTTTGTGAAAGAGAAAAAGACTGAATACACACTTCCTGTGACAGCTGAAGACGTTCTTGTAAGGATATGAATAAAAAACAACTGCCACAGACTTCTGATATGTAAATTTGTTCATCTCTAGCACCTCAGCACATCAGCCTTCAAGGACTATAAACACATAACACTGAACTAATTTATAGAGCATAAAAAAAGTAAGCAGCATCAATACAGGTGGGAACCCTTAGCATAAACTAATTATTCAATCCATGTATTTCCAATTACACTCATTGTTTAACCTTGTTGGTACCAGAGTAATATATTTTAATATAAACAAAGTTTCCTTATACAGCAACTTATCTTTAATTTCTACACATTCTCCCATTTCCACAGAAACTTGTTCTAAAATGCAGCCCTTTAGGAAAATAAGATTACTTCCATAATATTGTTTAAAGTGCATACCCAACAAACTTTCTACCTTGTCATTTCTAATATCCCTAATGTGTTCCTGTAGTTGAACTTTAAAAACCCTTTGGCTCACTCCCACATACAATAGCTCACATGGACATTTTAAGGCATACACTATTCTTTCCATATTACATGAAAATTCGCTTATAGGATAAAATCCAAATCCATTAATCTTTGGAAATGAATTTACTATATGCTGCTTACATTTGGAACATTTCCCACATTTAAAATTACCTTTATTTAAATGCATTTGCTGCGTATATCTATCATCTGGTGGAATAAATCTACTATGCACTACCATATCAGCTAAGTTATGCCCGCTGATGTTAAGTTGTCAATCTCGCCTTCATTCTTGCTGGATGGGATGAGATCTGGATGGGTTTGGAGCCGAACCTCGGCTCTGACTCGGTTTAATACTAAAGCTCGAGAGCTATTTTTACTGGCTCGAGGCTATGCTATGTCCCATAATGCTAGGCGTCATATACCTAGATCTCGTTTGTCGCTTCAGCTACGAGGTTGCGTTTTCACCGGCTCCATTAGTTAGTTTTTGATTGATATTTTTTCCCTATATTTTTTTCTAGTAGTGTTAGTAGTCTCCCGACTAGTCTTCCCTCCCTTTATTAATAGTTTTCCTACTCTTTTCCACCCGTAAGGTGGTTAGGCCTTTACCCCCCCCCTTTTATAGTAGTCTTGTACAGTAGGTTTATACAGGTTCCTTTAGTAGGTGTGTGTGTGGAATTTTGTTTTATTGTAGTAACTTTAAGAGTGTCTGTCAAGTGTTGTGTGTGTGTTTGTATACTTGTTTAGACTTTGTTGTCCCGTTCCTGTGGTATCATGTCTAAGGATACCAAGATATCGGGATTCAAGAAGTGTGACTCGTGCTGTCAGAAGATGTCTCTGACAGACGGTCACACTTCTTGTGCGTATTGTTTGGGCCGTCTGCACCTGCAGGACTCTTGTTCCATCTGTCATGCTTTTAGCCCAAGAGTCCTGCAGGAGCGCAGAAATAAGCTCATCTTAAGGGGCTTATTGAAGCCCGAAGGTTCTCCTACCAAGCCTCTGTCAGGGAAACCTTCTAAGCCAGCCAAACTGTCGGCTCCATGTCCGGAGTCGGCGCAGAGCGGCTGGAACTGATACATCGAGGCCTCAGTTGGCTCCGACCTTGGCGTCGCAGCCATCTCCAAGCCGAAAGCGCTCCCGATCTCCTTCATTGGAGTCAGTCAGGTCAGCTCTGAAGTCCCCTTTGCTGTCGGAGCGGAGCCATAGGTCTCACTCCTCTATATCTTCCAGGCTTTTGGACCACGACCTCGAGAGGGTAGTCAGTAGGCTTTTGAAGTCGCAGGCGTTCGCCCAGTTATTGCATAGCCCGTCTCAACAGACAGTGGCTTCCCCAACGCCTGCTCCAGTTCCTCCTCCGGCTATTCCTTCGAGCTTTGAGCAGGAGGCCATCGGGGTTGATACCGTGGGGGTGTCGGAACAGATTCCACCCTTATCTGTTCCTTCTTCAGCTCCGATCCCTTCATTGGCTCCGTTCTTGGAGGGATCCGGTCGCCGGGACTCCCTCGTCGGTTCCGAGGGGGCAAGTGGCATCGGACCCTTGTCCGACCCCATTCTCCCTCTCAGAGCGTCGGCGCAGGTGTGCATGGCCCCATCGGCCTCGGAGCCGTCCCTCTCAGTGCCGGGAGGAGCTCTCATCTCTTCGGAGCTGGGTCCTTCCTCTCTGCCTGATAGGGGTGCCTTTGAGGTCATGAGGAGCATGCTGGCTCCTATACCGGCTCCACAGTCAGCCCCATCAGCCCCTCCTTCCATGGTGCCTGCTTCGGCCTCTGCCTATCCTCCCGAACCCAAGAGTGGAGAACCAACGCTCCAGGTTGCCCCATTGGACGTATCCTCCTCTTCTGAGGCCTCCCCTGATCCTGCGGGGGGAGCCGCCTCGGAAGAGGACATTCAAGAGGAAGCATGTCGACTCCCCGGAGTCAGTGACATCTGACACCGACCTGGATGATTCGGAAGGGTCCCCAAGCTCCCCCTCTGAGGATGTCTCATTTTCTGACATCCTAGAGATCCTTAAACAGAGGGGGAACTGGTCTGCCCTCAACCCTTCCGAGGACGAGTCGGTGTACCTGGACGCGCTTGGTTCTCACCCTTCCACCTCCTGGGTGTCCCCGCCTTTCGACCCACTCATGGAGGGGGTGGCTCGGAAGGCATGGACGGCACCGGATACTGTGGAACCAACTCCCCGGAGGCCCACAAAATTTATTACAGCCCCTTCGGACAAGCAGTTTCTCACTAAGGGCATCTCCGTTGATGCCATGGTGGTGGCGGCGCCCACTAAGAAGGAGTTGGCTGACCCTTCAGTTCCTGTCCATCCTCCTAATAAGGAATCTAGGACTATGGATAGGTACGGCAAGCGGATGTTTTCTTCAGCGACCTTTGCCATGCGTTCGCTGAATTATTTGTGCCATTTCACCCATCTTCAGAGAGACCTTCTCAAAGAACTAGGTGATACCTTACAGGACCCATCATCTGTGGGGTCTCTGGAAAAGATCATCTCCCACCTAGGGACCCTGAACTCTATTGTAAACTCCTCCATGCGGCTCATTTCCTATGCCGCCGATGGAGCGAGTAGGGCTGCAGGCATGGGCGTTGCTCTAAGGAGACACCCTGGATGTGGCTTTGCAACTTTTCTGACCCCTTCAAGGTGTCCTTCACTAACACCCCCTTTGACGGTTCTGCCTTGTTTGGACCTCAAGTGAAGGATACATTGACCAGGTGCGAGCAGGAAGGCAAGACTCTGTCTGCCGTAGGAGTCCGTTTTTCTACCCCTTCTAGACCATACCCTAAGGGTCAGAAAGGTGGGAAAATGTGGTTCCGCAAACCTCAGGGAGTACTGCCTGATGCACGTGGTGAACTTCCCTCCAGAGGCAGAGGAGGGAACAATAATAGACGCCACCCGAGGGGCAGGGGGGTCCACAGAATCAGGGTAGCAGAGAATCTTTCTCTGACAAACCCTTCCAGCACCCCTGAGGAGCTGCCCGACTGTCCACCTTCGGAGGCAGTCGGGGGAAGACTATCACTTTACCCAGAAGCCTGGCATTCCCTCATGCAAGACAAATGGGTATGGTCGATCATATCCGAGGGCTACAGAATTCCCTTTATTCACACCCACAACAGCCAAAAGGGCCCCTTCCAGACATTCCACCCTGTCTGAAGGATCTAGCAGCACTAGAAATTTCAAAGCTGCTAAGAAAAAGGGCCATCCAGCCAGTCCCAGCAGACCAACAAGGATCTGGTATCTACTCCAAGTTCTTTTTGGTACCAAAAAAGACAGGGGACTGGAGACCTATTTTGGATCTCAGCAGGCTGAACAAGTCGGTTCAAAGAACGAGGTTCCGGATAGTCACGCTACAGTCCATTCTACCCTTTCTGGGTCGGGACAATTGGATGTGGTCTATAGACCTTCAGGATGCGTACTACCATATCAAGATGAACAGGCGCTCCAGAAGGTTTCTCCGCTTCCGGCTGGGAGCCAGTCACTACCAATTCAGGGCACTGCCCTTTGGCCTCACCACAGCCCCCAGGGTGTTTACCAAATGCATGGCAGTGGTTGCGGCTCACCTGAGACGACAAGGATTCCAGGTGTTTCCATATTTGGACGACTGGCTCCTTACTGCCACCACCAGGCATCGACTACTCCAATCCAGAGATTACGCTGTACAAATGTGCAACGCGCTAGGTATCTCTATACATTTCGAAAAGTCTGCATTGTCGCCTTGTCAGTCTATTACCTTCATAGGTGCCATTTTAAACACAGTGGAGCTGTCAGCAAAACTACCCACACAAAGAGTTTCAGACATTCGCAACCATGTTCAGATCCTATTACAGGAGACCAGAGTCCAAGCCAGATTTGTACTAAAAACACTTGGTCTCATGGCAGCAGCAATCACTTTACTCCCCCTAGTGTGTTTTCATATGCGGGTTTTGCAGTGGATGCTATTTTCCCAGTGGTCCTTTCAGCAGCTCCCCATGTCACACTCCATTCTAATCACTCAGTCATGCAAAAGACACCTTTCTTGGTGGACGGTCTCCGCTCAAGTCCTCCAGGGCAGACCTGTGGTCCTTCCTCCTCCTGTTGCCACTGTGACAACGGATGCTTCGCTGATCGGGTGGGGGGGCATTTTTGGGGCAGGACAGTCCAGGGCACATGGCAACCCTTCGAATACCACTTGCACATAAATGTCTTGGAAATGAGAGCGGTACTTTTAGCGCTGCAGGCCCTTCAGGACTCTCTACCCACCGGGTCTATTGCAATTCAAACAGACAATATGTCTGTAGTGTGGTACATCAACAAGCAGGGCAGAACCAGATCCTACCCCCTATGTCGAGAAGCACTTAGACTTTGGCAATGGGCGATCTCTTCTCAATGGTTTCTGGTAGCAACGCATATTCTCGGGAAGTCCAACGTCATAGCGGACAGACTGAGCAGAGCCATTCTCATGCCTCACGAGTGGTCTCTCAACCAGACAGTAGCGGAAAGAATTTTCAGAAGGTGGGGTCAGCCTTGCTGAGACCTTTTTGCAACACCTCTAAACAGCAAGTGCCCAGACTTCTTCACCCTCTTCCCTCTCCCAGGTCTACCCCCCCCCCCCCAGAGACGCTCTAGTTCATGATTGGTCCCGGGGTCTTCTGTATGCATTCCCCCCCTTTCCCTTGATTACTCAATTAATCCAGAAAGCAACTGCCTTGAGAGCCAGGATGATCCTCATTGCCCCTTACTGGCCTCGACAAATTTGGTTTCCATTCCTGCAAAGCCATCTACTGGAGCAGCCCTGGCCTCTTGACCCAGTGACAGATCTTTTGACCCATCAGTCAGGCGGGCTGCATCAGTCCCTTCGATCTCTCAACCTAACAGCTTGGTTACTCCACTTCCAACCCTAGCCAGGCTTCCCCTTATCTCTCAACCAGTTCACGATATCATCCTCGCTTCTCACAAGTCTACTACCAGAAAGACTTATGCTAGCAAATGGAAGCGTTTCTCTGTCTGGGCAGGGGAAAAACACGTGGACCCCTTTATGGCTCCTGTCTAGATAGTTCTAGAGTTTCTAGCAGAACTCTTTCGATTGTGCTCCTCCTCAGCTACCATCAGAGTTCAACTGGCAGCTATTGCAAATTTCCACGTTGGCTTGTCAAAGACCAGCATCATGTCCCACAAACTTTGCAAAGCCTTTTTAAAAGGAACCCCTTTACTTAGGCCCCCGGTTAAGGACCCTCCCCCACTGTGGGACTTAAATTTGGTACTGTCTTCGTTAATTCTTCCTCTCTTTGAGCCAGCGGCTTTTTGTTCGTTGAAGTTGCTCTCGTGGAAAACACTCTTTTTAGTAGCCATCACCTCAGCAAGAAGGGTCTCGGAACTTCAAGCCCTTTGCGTTCACCCTCCTTATCTTGTTTTTCACAAAGACAGAGTGTCACTTAGGACTAATCCGTCCTTTTTACCCAAAATAATCTCAGAGAAAAATCTGAATCAGACCATAGATCTTCCAGTCTTCTTCCCAAATTACGCCAGTAGAGCTGAACAAAAGTTACATTGTTTGGACGTTCACCGTCAATTACGCTTCTACCTGGATAGAACTAAGCAGATGAGAAAATCAAACCAGCTCTTCCTGTCTTATGCGGAAGGGAAGCAAGGCCGACCAGTCTCTAAGGTAACTTTGTCCAGGTGGTTGTCCTGTCTTATCATGTTGGTCTATCAGTTGAGGAACAGGGAACTTCCTACTAAGCCTAGAGCCCATTCAACCAGAACTTTAGCATCTTCACTAGCCTTTCAGGCAAGATTGCCGATGGATTCCATTTGCGCAGCTGCCACTTGGGCCTCTCCTCATACCTTCATTTCTCATTACAAGCTTGATATGGCCTCCAGACGTCGGGCTGATTTTGGTTCCATGGTACTCAAGAGTTTGTTCCATTGAGCCACCCAGGATTTAGGTGCTAGGGACGCTGGCCCATCCAGCAAGAATGAAGGCGAGATTGACAACTTAACATTGAGAAGTTATGTACCTACCATAACGTTCCATGATAGTTGTCTTCTTCTCGCCTTATTTCTTGCGTCCCACCCTCCATCGCCCTAGCCTGGGAGACCTAGAGTAACTTTTGAGAATTATTGCCACCTCAGTTATTTCCCCAGCTAGCTCCCTTGCTCCCTCTTTTTTGCTAGCTCTTCTAGAGGGGTTATATATATTTATATATATATATATATATATATATATATATATATATATATATATAGATATAACCTTCTCTTTTTTGTATCTATGATTAGGTGGATTATTCTCTGTTGTGGTGGGACATATATGTTCATAGTGTTAGCTATCAAACGAGATCTGGGTAATGGGACATAGCATAGCCTCGAGCCAGTAAAAATAGCTCTCGAGCTTTGGTATTAGGCCGAGTCGGAGCCGAGGTTCAGCTCTGAACCCATCAAGATCTCATCCCATCCAGCAAGAAAGAAGGTGAGAAGAAGACAACTAACATGGAACGTTATGGTAAGAATATAACTTCTCATTATATGATATACGTGGAAAACTATTAATCATACTTCCAAAATCTTTATTTTTAAGTAAAATGGGCCAGTTATATTTTAATACTTCTTGTAACTGTTCACTTAGTACATTATATACTGTAACAAAAAATATATCTTTTCCATCATTATTAGTAGTATTTACCATGGGTCAATAACTGATCTTAAAATATTTATTGTCTTGTTCCGTATGACACTCCACATCCCTCATCCATTCTTTTCTATTACATTTATCTAAAACTCTCCATAGGGAATCTATAATTTTGTCTTTGTCATAGTCTCTCCTAATAAACATATCAACGGTATGTTGGCCCTCTTCCAAAAAGATATCAACTTGATTACAAAGTTTAGTTAATCCTAAAATCTTTCCATATGGCAGTGCAGAGATAAAATGTGGAGGATGGCAGCTAGTCCCATACAATAACATATTTCCCTCATCAAATTTTATATGGACAGAAGTATAAATTTGCCCACTTACTGAACCACATAAATTTAAAACTAGGAAAGTAACTTGCACACCCACTTGTAACCCATCAAACTTAAAGCCAAGTCTATTAATCTGTAAATCTTCTACAAACTTATAGAACTCATCTAATCCTCCACTACAAAGAAAAATCAAGTTATCAATGTGGCGGAGGTACTTTACTACATAGTTATTTAAAAAAAGCCATGATGGTATAAATACTCTAACTCAAACTTTGCCATAACAATATTTGCAGACATGGGGGTGAAAGGAGCCCCCATGACTGTACCTTGAATTTGATGGAAAACTTCTCCATTAAATGTAAAAATGTTGTTCTTAAAGAAAAGTATTATTGATTCAATAATATATCTAGTTAAAGAGCTATCCCCCCAAAAATAGTATAGAAATTGTGTCCCTAACACATGTTGTGCATTACTGTACAGACTTTTCACATCCAAAGATGGCCAGTATATATTTTCATTCCATTTGATGCCATTAATTTTATCTAGAAAGTCCTGAGTATCTTTGATGTAAGAAGTGAACCTCATAACAAAAGGCATCAAATATTCATGTAAAAAAATTTATGGAAAAGATATTTTTTGCTGACACTATTTATGCCTTTGTGGACTTTTGGAAGACAATAAAATATCGCTATCAGTGAGTTAGAAGCATTAAATTTTCTTTCAACATCCTGTTTAGAAAAATAACCTAAACAAACACATTTATTCAATAATAACATATTATTCCTTCAGAGCTTCATAATATTCATTCATATCACTTCTTTCATACACCAAGACATCATTTAGATGTTCATAACACATTTTACATGCTGTATATAGTTTAAAATCACAATTGTATTCCCTTTGTCAGCAGGTTTTACAATCAAATTACGATCATCACATAAAATTTTAAAAGCCATCCACTGTTCCTTGGTTAGATTATAATTCACCAAGTATTTGGTTTTTACAAAATTATCAAACAAATTATCAACTGAATGGCTTAAAGCTGCAATAAAGATGTTTTTCATGTTTTACTGTTGCAGTCATCACCTGTGGGTTATCCCTGCTGTGGTAGCCCTCGGCCGGCCCGAATACCAGAGTCAATGTTTTTGTGCGTCGGCTTCTTTCGCCTGTAGTCAGACGTGTTGTCAGTTCCGTAAAGCAAGGCAGCTGGCATCATTACATCAGTCTTTCTTGCCATGGTGCCCATAGCAGAAGCAGTTCACACGAGTGCCAGTCGGTTGCTACCAGAAGTCGAATTTCAGCAGAAAATGTCTATTGCTAAGTACCCTGTTGGGGACCCTTTTTGCTTGCTCTAACCGATTGCCGAAAAAGTTAACAATTGTCTTGCCTGTGGAAAGTAAATCCCACACTGAGACTTTCATTCTTACTGCATCGCTTGTTTAGGCCTAGACCACGAAGTCCCTCATTGCTGGTTCTGTGCCCTCTTTAATGCAAGAACCATTTGTCGTAGAGCAATTTTTGTAGGCAGTTGTTTTTGTATTCCATCTTTGAATTCTGATATGATGTCCGTCAGCCAACAATCTGTTGACATTCTGAGAAAACATAAAGATAGATACAGGCCACACAAGGCTAAGCCTTCCGACGATGCTACCACTAAGCAAGTCGTCAGTTCTCTGAAATTCAATGAGGGACTTTCGCAGCCCCTGATGCCCAACTCGCTTTCTATGCAGGCCTCTGCCAAGACCCTTTTGGAGTCTGGTATGCCACAGAAATCCACTTTGTCTTCCAAGCCTTTGGCTGTCTCTGTCTCTGTTGGGTCTGGAGCCATGATGCAGGCACCGGCTTCTGAGGAGGCCATTTGCACTACCGATTCTAGGCAAAAAAACAACGTCTTCTCTTCTGACTACCATTTCTCAGAGACTGACAGATCCAGGCCACACCTAGGAAATCTGCTTCTAGCCACCATCTTGCTACTGCTGCCCCACCCCAAGCTCAAATGCTTAAAATGACGGAGGATCTCATCTCCCTTATCTGAGGTACTCAGACCCCCACCCCTAAAAGGAAAAGGCAACCTTCTCCAGAAATTATGGCAGACCAAGAGTCTGAGGAAATTGATTATTCTGCTTTTGAAGAGGAACAACATCCCTTAACTGTTTATGAGGTTTCAGATGCAGAGGAATCCATCCCTTCTGCTTTCCCTCCAGAGGACCTCTCCTTTCGGGAAGCCCTTCACTCCCTCAGGGAACATTTTCAGTGGGAGTCTCAGGACTACCCACAGTCAAAGAAATGACTTAGAGAGTTAGACCTGCCCCAGCAGAGAACCCTGGCCATCCCACCTATTCTGGAAGTGGTGGATGATGTTTTCCATGAATCCATCTTAGCCTCTGATGCCCTGCCTCCTGCTTCAGCTAAACCTGACAGGTACTACAGAGTACCGAATTCTCACAAATACCTGAATACAACCCTGCTGCAGACCCTGAGGTCATTACACAGGGACCCAAAGGAGCTAAGACTAATTCTGCCAGGAATCCTCTTCCTTCTGACAAAGACCCAAGAGCTCTGGACAGATAGGGTAAGGAAGTATATACCTCTGCAATCTTAGCTATCAGAGCACTCAAATGTCAGTTCCATATGTTAAAATATCAACAACACACTTTGGAACAATTAAAACAGAAGAATGCTACCTCTCCTGGCGGTGCCAACTCAAAAGAGCTGACAAAATTACTACACTCTGCTTGTCAAGTGGCCAAGACACTCATTACAGTGTGGATATGACACCCTAGAAGCCTCTAGTGACAAGATCTGTTATTAGAAGACATGCATGGCTGAAGGAACAATCTCTCCCTGATCATGTCAAGTCTAAACTTATTGATGCACCCCTAGATAAAGGGAAAAAGCAGAAGAGGTGCTTAAAAAGATGGAAGACAAAGCAAAATCTATGCAAACAGTAACAAATTTATTTCAAGTTTATTTATTTATTTTACATTTGTTAACCGGGCTGGTCTAGCTGGATACATATCCGTTTTCAGTAGAGGCCCGAGGAGAAAAGCTCCAATACACAATGGAAGTACATATTTAAATTACAAGATTCAAAGTATTGTTACAAAAAAGAGAATATAGCTTACATATGCAGGAATGAAAATTTACATAGATGTTATATAAGACAAAAGGACAGACAGGAAGTTATACACAAAACATTGATTTCGTTAATGATACTGGAAAATAGACTGAAATCAGAGATTTTCCTTATTACTAAAAGGAAAGAGATTTTAGAGATCTGCAATTAGGAAATGGGCTAGGTATATGGGACTAGAAGTTATGAGATATGTAGTTAGTCAGGTTCTCGACATGGGCATGTCCATTGTGTGGAGAGATATTCTTTAAGGTTAGATTTGAACTGATTGAGTGAAGTAGTAAGTCTAAGGTTGTTTGGCAGGAGTTCCACTGCTTGCCAATGGAATTGGCGTAAAGGGCATCCCCACCTGAGTTTTTTGCTTTAATGGTTAGGATCTGGATGCTGTTTGATGATCGGAGACTGTTGAGGTTAGTATATGGAGTCAGAATTTTGCACAGTGAGGGAGTTCTATCAGGATGGTTGATTATTTTATAAGCTTCATGAGTTGGCTAAGTTTGAGGAGATTTGGCAGTTCCAACCAGCCAAGTTTTCGCAGATTAAGGCAATGATGGGTTCGATAAGGGGAACCTGTAATAAATCTGGCAGTGTGGTTGTAGGCAAGAGAGAGCATGTTAAGTTCACGTTTATTGAGAAAAGAGAGGATCGGGGAAGCATAGAGGAGGGAAGAGAGGAGATGGGTGCGGGCAATAGTTAATTTGGTAGTGGGAGTTAGGAAGTTTTAATTCTGTACATAGATCCTAGTTTTTGTTAACAGACTTTACTGTTTGGGTAATGTGTATGTCAATTTGAGCTTATGATCAATAGTGACACCTAGCAGTTTGGTACTGGTGACAGGGGTTATGAGGGTCCCATTATTGGATTTAATATGAAAGGTTATGTTGTTAGTGTTTGGGAGTTCTTTGCCTAGAGGTGAGAAGACGTTGGGGAAGAAAAGTAATAGTTTGGTTTTAGCTGGGTTAAGTAGGAGTTTTAAGTCAGTGAACCATTTTTCAACTAGTGAAAAACAATGTTGTGTGGTCATTTGGAGATTCGAGAGGGAGACGTCGGAACAGATTAAGGTGGAGTCGTCGGCATATTGTATGCAGGTGGATTTAGGGATGACTGATTGAAGGTCATTTATGAAGATGGAAAACAGAAGTGGGCACAGTATCGAGCCCTGAGGAACACCTATGGTATTAGGGAGCAGTCCTGATATTCTGTTTTGCCACAGGACAGCTTGTTGCCTACCAGTGAGGTAGGCATTGAACCAGTTTAGTGCTGGAGTGTCCAGACGTAGGGTTTCAAGGATGTTGAGAAGGAATTGATGATTGACCATATCGAATGCTTTTGATAGGTCCAGAAAGAGGGCAGAGGATATGAGTTTGTTATTACGATTGTTGTTGATTGAGTCAACAAAGGAAAGGAGGGCAGTAGTTGTACTATGGTGTGGGCGAAAACCATGCTGGGCATTGGACAAGAGATTATTAGAGGTCAGATAGTGAAGAAGTTGTTTGTGGATGCATCTTTCCATGATTTTCGCTATCGGGGACAGAATGGCTATTGGTCTATAATTTGACGTTTCCAGGGAGGTACCTCCTTTGTGAAGTGGAATGATATAGGAAGTCTTCCAAATGGAGGCAATGTTCATCTCAGTTATAGTTCTATTTATTAGGATTGATATGGGGTAGGCTATTTCATCAGACGCAATTTGTAAGAATTCCGCAGGAAGGTGGTCAGCCGCTAGGGTGGTTGGTTTGAGTTTTTTTAGGAGGGAGCGTACATAGGAGGAAGAGACTGGCTTTAAATTGAAGGGGGTAGGGGTGTCAAGATGCAGTTTAGCAGCAGGTGGGGAAGTGGAGGTAAGGTGACTGGCTAGGGTTTGGATAGTCTCAGTGAAGAAGGAGTTAAAGGTGCTGGGTGTTTAACCACCCAGATTCAGCAGGAACTTCCCCTCTAAGCACTGGGCCTTGCCTGCACCCAGCAGACAGGGCCAAGGTAAGCCCCAAAGGGACAGGACATCCAGGCCGCTATCCCAGGGCCAGAAAAGAACCAAACAATGGACCACTTCCACCTCTAAGGCAGGTAGTTCTAAGCCAAGTTTCTATGGCAAGCACTCAGAATGACTCTCCCTCCCCCCCTCTGCCTTTCTTTCACTCATTTAAAACTAGGAAGAAGGTTCACCATCTTCAAGGACAATTGGGTCTCTATAACCAAGGACCAATGGGTATTAAAAATCTTTTCTCAGGGATACAGATTCTCCTTCAGCTAACTCCCTATTCCAAGAGGGTACCCAGACCTCCCCCCACACCAGTGGGCAGAGGCATTAAAACAGGTAAAAACACTAATATGACAGAGGGCAGTAGAACCTGTCCCTCCGGATCAAACAGGAAAAGGTTTTTACTCCAGACTATTCCTTGTTCCCAGAATAGAGGTCACTTGCTGCCTCATTCTGGATCTATTCAAACTGAACACCTCCTTGGTGGTCCCCATATTCAAAATGCTAACCTTGCAGCAGCTCCTTCCTATGCTCACACAAAATGCCTGGCTGGTGACACTAGACCTAAAAGATGCCTACCTCCACATCCCCATCAGGGAATCATGCAGAAAATTCCTGCGCTTCAGAGCAGGCAATCAGCACTTTCAGTTCTCTGCACTGCCCTTTGGCTTACCTACTGCTCCCAGAGTATTTCCCAAAGGCTTGGCCCCAGCTATAGCATTCTGCAGACAGAGAAGTATATAGATTTACCCTTACCTGGACAACTGCCTCATCAGGTGAACAGCAAAGAAAAGTTGCTTCAGGACCTTCTCTTTGTCAAGAAACTCTTAACTTCCATAGGATTCACCATAAACGAGAAAAAAATCAAAGCAAAACCCCACCAGGAAAATGATTTTCCTGGGAGCTGTGCTAGACACAGCAACCCTAATGGCCTTCCTATCCCCAAAAAATAGAGCTTCCTGCCTATGTACTTCACTCAGCTGGCTTCCAGAAGTCACCTCACTGCGAGGAAGTTCTTGCAAGCCCTGGGATACATGGCATCTTGCATCCTTCTCATCCCTCTCGCCAGGCTTCACATGAGAAAACGTCAGTGGTACTTAAAGAACCTTTGGTGTCAGCACTCTCAGTCCCTAGAGACCACTGTACCAGTGATCCCTTGCATAAGGGATGAATTTCTCTGGTGGGCAGTGGCCTGTGCCATGACCAAGAGTCTTCCCTTCATGCTCCGCCCTTCTGGCCAGACCATCACCACCGACACCTCAGACATAGCTTGGGGCACTCACCTAGCAAGCAGGTGTACCCAAGGCTTTGGAATGCCCAGCA
The DNA here is from genome assembly GCF_019279795.1 of Protopterus annectens. NCBI lineage: Eukaryota > Metazoa > Chordata > Ceratodontiformes > Protopteridae > Protopterus > Protopterus annectens. The sequence goes on from NC_056731.1 coordinate 1,941,391,369, forward strand.
ACTTCACATGCACATCAACCAGAAAGAAGTGATGGCAAGGCAAAACACTCTGACTTCCTTCCAACCCCATCTCAGGCTAGGGGTCCTCCTTATAAAAATAGACATCACCACAGTAGTGTGGTACATCAGCAAGCTGGGGGGCACTTAGTCTTACCCCCTATGCAGGTTATTCATGAGTCTCTGGCTTACAGCCACCTCCATGGGGCTACACCTAATTGTCCAAGACTTACCAGGGATCAGCAACACACTGGCAGACGACCTAAGCAGAAACTTACTGGACCCCCACGAATGGCAGCTCCACAGAAAAATCTTTCTGCAAATCACCCAGGAGTGGGGGACCCCTGAGGTGGACCTCTTTGCGTGGCACCTCAACCACCGGCTGCACAAGTTTTGTACCAGGGAGTATCACCTCCTAGCATGGAAGATGGATGCCTTGACCTTCCCCTGGAGCTCCCTCTTTGTGTACACATACCATCCTCTGCCCCTTATTCCCAAGGTTCTGATCAAAATAAGAGAGAAAAGACCAAAGGCCATCCTCATTGCTTCAGATGCCCAGACAGCATTGGTATTCCTTACTGCGCAGTCTGACCTTACAGCCCCCAAAGCTGATTGCCTTAAGGTCAGACCTCTTGACCCAGGAGAAGGTACTGCACCCAGACCTATATACTCTCAAACTTTCAGCATGGCTTATACTCTAAAAACTAACAAGAAGTTCCTGTTAAGCAAACAGGTCCTGGACATCATCACAGAGGCCAGAAGGCCCAGCACAAGAAAATCTTATGCAGGAAAATGGAAAAGATTCTGCTCCTGGAAACAATCAAAAGGGGGCAGTACCTCCCAACCCTCCATCCCTCTCATCCTGGATTACTTAGCAGAGTTGCTCAATAGTGGCCTCTCCTTATCCTCTATTAAAATCCATTCCTCGGCCATCTCTGCCCATTATGATTCAGACCCACCCCTCTTCTCTCATACTTTGATTAAGCAATTCCTCAGAGGGGCTTCTAATATCAGGTCTCCCAGAAGACCTCCTGCTCCACCCTGGGACCTGAATTATGTGTTAGAGAAACTAACCTTACCTCCTTTCAAACCTGCCACTTCAACAGAATTGAAATACCTCTCCTGGAAGACTGCCTTCCTACTAGCGATCACCTCAGCCAGAAGGGTCTTGGAACTTCAAGCTCTCATGGCTGTCGAGCCCTTCATAGTTTTCCATGCAGACAGAGTCTCTCTGAGGACTAATCCCTCCTTTATGCCCAAGGTGGTATCTGATGTGACCCTTAGGCCATACACCTTCCCACCTTCTTTTTCCAACCCTCAAAACAAGGGGGAAAGAATTATACACTCACTAGATGTGCACAATCAACTCAGATACTATCTGGACCGTACTAAGCCATTCAGAAAAACTGACCAGCTTCTTGTAAGCTTTGCCCCAGGGGCAGAGAGGAAGCCCATCTCCAAACAACCCATTTCCAAATGGATTTCACACTGTATCCATTTTTGCTACAGACTACATGGGAAACCCATCCCTAAGTCTATCCGTACCTACTCCACTAGGGTAACCTCCACTTCCACTGCCTTCCTCAAAGAAGTACCTACCAGGGACATCTTGGAAGCGGCCACCTGGACCTCTGTCCATACCTTTACAAAGCGTTACCACCTACCTCTCTTCTCTAAGTCTAGGGCAGGGTTTGCCTCTGCAATTCTGCAGGGCCTCCTGACCCATACCTAGGACTCTACCTATCCTTCCACCCTTTACGTCAGCTTTGGGAATCCTCCCACAGGTGTTGACTGCAGCAGTGAAACACGAAGAACATAGTACATTTGTATACACTTACCATAAATGGAGATGTTCGAGTATATTCACTTTTTGCAATCTTGGTTTCCCTCCCTCCCTCCATCCCCCATTTAACATCTTCCCCTAGGGGGGCACAAGCTTCCCTAGGTGGTTCTTAGCTACCAGGACCACTCTTCTCTTTTCCCTTGTGCATCTGACGGGTTAGGGCAAGAAAAACTGATGTAATGATGTCGGCTGCCTTGCTTTATAGTACTGATGACCTGACGTCAGACTACAGGCGATAGCAGCCGGTGCACAAAAAAATTGACTCTGGTATTCAGGCCAGTCAAGGGCTACCACAGCAGGGATAACCCACAGTTGATGACTGCAACAGTGAATACACTCGAACATCTACATTTATGGTAAGTGTACACAACTGTACTTTTTGTATACCCTCATTAATAAACAGTGGTATAAATACACTATTACAGTTAACCTTATTGGTATCTAAGGCACAATAAGCATTATATTGCATTTCATTCACTTCATCTTCATTAGAAATACACAAAAAAATGAGGTATCTGTACTACTATCTAAATTATTAAATTCCGTATTCATACCCTGTTCATTAAAAAAATATAAAAGATGTAATTTCCTAGCAAGACAAAATACTTTGCATTTAAAAACATAAAGACTCGGCAAAACAGTAATTATAAACTTCAAGCCCAACTTAAACACTGATAGGGCTGCTTCTGACACCTGACAATCTGATAAATTTAAAACTAATGACTTGGCAATGCTGTCTATATAACGTTTACAAACATTATTAATACCAATTTTTTTTAATTTACCGTCAGAGAGATGCCGCGGTGGAACGGCGGTAGCATTGTTACCGCACAGCAAGAGATTCTCCTGTTTGATTCTCGGCTTGGCAGTTGGGTAGCATTCGAAAGACATGCATGCGTAAATGGGCGTGCCTTCGTTGAAGGTTGGGCATCGAGCTGGCACCTCGGCATTTCGTAAAAATCTATTGCTATCATTAGTGGACCGGAGTTCCGCTATGGCGACCCCTTACTGGAAAAAAGCCGAAAGACAAACAACAACAACTCTCTGTCTCTACAATCATAATGTCCCCAACTGTGTCTTCCTCTCTTCTTTCTGTCTGCTGTTGACCTGTGTGGGAGTTACTCTTGCTAGATGATTCTGTCTTCAAATACTTTCCTCTTCTTCTTTGTGAAAGAGAAAAAGACTGAACACTCACTTCCTGTGACAGCTGAAGACCTTCCTATAAGGATATACTCAGCAAATCAGCTGTCACAGGAAGAGAGAGGGAGGGGCGTCTGCTTTTGAAAGGTGGCCAGTACCTTGGCAAATAACCCAAAATGCCACGGAGGCCGTAAAGAATTCAAACATCTAATGTTTCAAGTAAGTAGGACTTACTATTGACTTTCTCCTACATACTGTTAGGAAATATTTTTTAGTACCTTAACAGTTATTAAGCACTCTTAAAATAAGCATTTCAGGAACTTAAGTTTAAACAACTTTCTTTCAAATTATTTCACAATTTTTTCAGTATCATCCTGGACTACATTAAGTACAGTAATTTGGAAGTCATTTGCCATCGTTTCTGGTGAGGATAAAATGCAGTCGGCATTAAAAGTTATACCTATATTACTTCCCCTTTGTTCATTAACATTGTGCCAAGCAGAAGTACTGTTCATTTTCTAGCCATCAGATTCATTATCGTCAGTTATATTCTGAATTGTGGCTTCTAAAGAAGGTTGCTTAGAAGTAGGCATATTATCCAAAACACTAATCAGCTTACCAATTTACTGACAAAATCATACTTATCAACCTGCATACATTAAAAATAGATAAAAAGGCCCTCGAAAAGTAGGTACACCAACCAAAATTCTGGACATCTAATTAGTATACAAATTTGAATACCAAATAGCACATAATTATTCTCATTTCCATTAGGAATGTGGGATATTATGCATTAAAAAAACAAAGTGGTGACAAAAGTGATGGAATAATATAAGCACGTTATCAAATAGAAAGTGTAAAATATGTGGAACTTAATGAACTGTATTGCAGAATTCTGTTACACAAGGTCATTGATTTTTGCTTCTGGAGATGGAGATATATGTCCTCTTTCTTTACATTACTGCTGACACTAATATTTTGGTCATGTAGTGTGGTTTTCTGTGTACTAAATGTCTTCAGAAATCACGTGTGATGACGGGGGATTCAGACAATTGTGTGAAGGAGTAAATCAAACCTGAAAATGGGGATGTGCCTCCAAAAATAGGTACATCATGTGCAAGTGTAAATCAGGCCTGAAAAAAGAATGTCCAACCAAAATAGGGACAACTGAGAGGTCTGGATGAAATACACCAGACACCATATGCAATGAAAAGTCCTCTTCAGGACTAAACAGGTTATGTGAACACATAGAAGGAAATATAATGTAACTAACAAAAATCAAACTAAAAAATCAGTGTTAACCTGTGGGGTTAGTGTAGGCAACCAACATACAAGGAGTAAAATGACCAATATATGAGTACATAATCATGTATTGAACACTTCCATCTTCACAAAAGCATATTATATAAGACTGTATCTGAATAAAAAAACACATGAGACGCTCCTCTTTTTAGATAACATCCAAATATGCCTTTGATCATATACATTCCAAACTACAATTTTATGCTGCCATATAAAACCAAACATCTAATTTCATACCTGCACATTTTAAATTTTAGAATGCGTTTTATAGATATTGAATCATTAAGGCCCAAAGCCACATAAGTATTCGAGTCTTAATTGCTACTCCAGTTCAGACTTCTCTAACAAGGATTTTAAACCCGTTCCTCTAATATTTACATGTACTTGATATTAGACAAAAAATAAAAACTTCTTAAAATTACCACAGGCCAAAGTGCATAGTGCATTTTATGTTTGCTTTTTTCAAAATGATTAACAAACATTTTCATTTGTTGATAAATTCTCAGTTGCAATTTCCTTTTGTTTTCTCCCACATAAAACCAAATATACACAACAGCTAGGTAAATATACTGTTTCTTTTTTAACACCTTTATTGAATCACTTAAGACACATGCAAACATACATTTATATAAAGTAAAGAAAACCATGCTAACATATTCACATTTATACAATCATCACTCCAGCATTACATACATTGATCAATTCCTGCCTTCCCTTAAACTTCACTCCTCCTCCAAAACATTATTCTGCATGTATTGTTCCAGCAATTTTCATTTTTTTCTGCGTAATTTTCTCAAACCCTTTTCTAAAGATTCCCCCTTCCAGTTCTTTTATTTCTGTTACAGTATTCACTACTTCAAATACAGTTGGTTTAGACTTTAATTTCCACTTTCTACTAATTGCTTTTTGGCAGCCACCAGAATTAAACTTAACAAGAGCTTACTCTGTCTAGAAAATTCAGATAGTGTATTCCAGCTCAAAAAAAGTAATTTCCTTAGTTACATTTTGATTACCCAGTATTTCTGACAGAGTAATATGTAGGGGAATTTTTAAAGTCTGCCAACTCATTACATTCCCAAAACATGTTCCCAGGCACCTGTTTCTTCCCTGTCACACCTCCATTTGCCATCTACCTGAGGAAGAATTCTTTGTAGTCTGCTTGAGATATAAAAATACCTATGAGAGCACTTCCAGGAAAAAACCCTGAATCGTCTAGACCTTGTTGCATATTTGGGAACCATACATATATCCTCCCATTGTTTTCTTGTGCATGGCTTCTCCAGTCTCTCTTCCTAACCTTTTCTAACCTCCCCTGATTGATCCCTATATTTATTGTGGAAAAGTTATCTGCTAATTATCCATTTTTTAACAGCAGCCTCTATTCTAGATTCAACTAAAAACTCTACTAGTGCAGGTCTTTTACTTAGGATTCCCCTATCCATTTCTGTTTGCCTATACTCTGATACCAATCCCTGATAGGGAAGGCAGCCTCTAGCCTGCAGTCTAAATCTCTTCTTGGCCTGTTTCGACTCTATTACCTTTCGTTCTCTCTAGTTATTTGCTCCCAATACTTTGGTTCCTTTGCCAGTTTTCTTCAGTAAATTCCAGCCCCCTCTTGCCTACTCTGTGTATCCTAATTGCAGTCATCCTTACAAGCAGATTTTATTTTCTCCATTCTCATGTTAGCTTAGTTCTTAGAATACTTTCTGCTACTTTATAAATATAATATTCTGTATGGTTGTTGTTATTCTCCTTAAGGATCTGCAACCAAAATTCCAGTCTCTCATTATTTTTTGAACCCCCCCCCCATTTCATCATCACTCCTTTTTCAATTATAAATCTATGCTTTATATGTGCCTTAAGTGTGTAGTTCTAAACTATCCCCTTCAAAAGAGGTAATCATAAACCACCTTGTTCTATTGGATGGATCAACTTAGCCCACTTGAGCTTTGCCCTCTTCCCATCCCAGATAAAATCTTTCAACTCTTTATTAATTACTGTCCACAACTTCTCCTCTGGTTGATAAAAAATATGGCTGACCTGTATATAAAACTAAAGGGACTAAAACATTTTCACTGCTTGTATCTTGCTATCCATATCCATAGGCAAGAGCTTCCAGTTTTTGTATTATCTTTTCTTTAGTCTCTTCCCCCCTATCCTTAGCTACCATAACAAAATCCTTTTTAACTCATACTTCTAAATATTTAATTTTATCATATCCCCATAAATACGGGTATTGCTGAACCAATTCATGTGTGGTACGTAGTTTACAGGTACAGCCGTTGTTTTGTCTTTATTAGTTTTATAAAGACTTGAAACGGTCTCAGAATGTTCCGCAACACTGAAATGCCCTTTTCTGGTTTTATCAGGTATAAAATAATATAATCTGAAATAAAACTATTCTTGATTACCATACCAATTATTCCTTGAATTTCTGAGTCCTTTATTTTCTTTACCAATGGCTCTAAATATAACAAAGTGGAAAGTAGACACCCCTGTCTGGTTCCTCTGTTCAGACACAACTTATCAGAGGGAAACCATCCATCTGATGTTGTTAATCTTCTTTCCGTTCATCACTGATGAGGTTCGGTTCCCAGCCCTTGGAACTGAATTGGCTTATTACCAAACTCGTGCCAGCCAAAAACTCTCAAGCTAAGCTTCTACACACAGTGCCATTCTCCCTGCTACCTCAAATCTCGTTTTCTGCGTAGCCGTAAAGCCACGTTTCAGTCGAGCTCTCAGCTAAGTGGAAAATTATTTGATATTTGTGTTAAACTAGTTTGTTTCTAAAAAATGTTTGTGAGCTAAAGTTTATTTCTGTCGAGTTACAGTACTGTTAGATATTTTTCTCACTATTTCTACCCATTGGTAACCCTTTTCAGTACCATTGCTGGTACACCCCATTTCTCTCTACCCTTGTGGTATTCCTTGAATGCCATAGTTGGTATTCCCTCTCTGTTCTTCTACTGGTGTGTTTTGGATATTGAATTTGTTATATTTTTTTCTGCGTGTGTTTAAATCTTTCCTGTCTTAGGAATTTAGACTTTATTGCTTCTGAAGTTTGAATTGCTGTGACGTATGAATTATTGTGATTATTTCTCAAGATGTCGGATAAGAAGGGTACATCTGGTTTCAAACACTGTACCTCGTGTAGTGGTTAACCTCCTAAAAGTGACGCTCATGATGATTGTGTTTATTGTTTGGGGGTGCCTCACCCTTTGGTGCAGCCTCCCTGTTGAATTTGCCAGAATTTTAGCCAAAGCACTCTGAACGAGCACAAGAATAAATTAATCTTGAAGGGACTACTAAAATTTCCCTTTTCAGAGGCTCTTTCTGCGACGAAGGTCTCAGCCCCTCCTATGAAAGTTAAGAAAAGGCCCCATTCAGTTCCTCCTTCACCCTTGGTTGACCAGGGTAAGTCTGTGAAACAAAAAAATCAGAAGTTATCCTCGGAGCATAAGACTGCCTCCTCGGCACTGTCCTTGTCTGCACCCAGCACTTTGACTATTGCTACATCGGTGCTGACTTCTTCGCCAGTTCTGATGCTTCCTCCGGCACCGACTATTGACCTCACCACACCTGCTAGGACTTCGGCACCTGTGGCCATTTCGGCACAGTGCACGCCTTCAATGCCAATCTCTGCAGTAATGATTGAACCTCTCATTTCAGTTCCATATGTCCCTTCGGCACTGGGCTCTACTACAGCAACACTGGACTTGACCCAACTTCTTCCTGTCTCTAAACTCGAGACATCAGTGCTGGCAGATCATGCACCATGGACCCGATACCTGAGGAAAATAGACCCATTCTTAGGCCAACTGTATAGCCCATTCTTAAATCGATCTGACTCCCCATCCGGAGTATCCACTAGATCCACTAGGAGCCTTTTTGAACTTGATGTGGTGCATCTTGTGGATCAGCTGTTGGCAGCCAGGGGGCTAACCATGCCTTCCAAGACCCATCCTCCGGCAGGACGTGAGTTGACCTCTCCACGGACTCCATCCTATTCTCCTCCTTCGGCCATTCTGGTTTTGAAGCCTTCTGCTCCAACGTCCTACTCGGAACCCCCTATCTCGGCACCTGTAGTGGACCTCACTGAGGCTCCGGGTCCATCCCTTTGGTCCTGGGTTCCTGCCAAACCGGTCCTTCTTCAATCTCAAGATTGGGTGGCGGGCTTCTCAGTTCAGGGCACGGTTCTGTGTAGTCCTTCGGTTCCATCCTCAGTGCTAGTAGCCTTGTCTGCTCCGATCTGGCTTGAGGCTGCATCCTTGGGAGTGGGTTCGATGGAGTGGGATGTAACCTCAGTTCGGAGGTTATCCTTCTTGGTTCCAGGCTCCCATCCCTGTTTGGGTGGATCTGCTTTCCATGTGATGGAGAGGGCTGTCACTTCCAGAAGCATTCCACCATCAGAACCCCAGGTTTCTCCCCCTGAGTTTCAGCTGCCACCGACCACCTCCCCAGGACATCAGGCAGGGAAGCTGCAGGAAACCCCATCCAGGGTACTCACTCTTCCGAGTCCTCCTCGGACGCCCCCACTGAGGAGCCCCCATGGAAGAGATTGTGCAAGAGGAAGCACATTGACTCACCTGTGGAGTCTCTAACAGAAGACATGGATTATGATGATGGTGAACGGTCCCCACGGTCACCTCCGAGACATCTTTGAAATGTTAAAGCAGAGGGGTGACTTGATGCCCTCCAACCCTTCCTCTGAGTAGTCCATGTTCCTGCAGTCTTTCCGTGCCAGGCCATCTACCTTGTGGGTGACCCCGCCTGTCGACGAGCTAGTCCAGCTTGTTGTACAACATGCATAGAAGAACCGTGACTCTATTGAGGTGATTCCTCGTTGAACTGACAAAAGTCTTTCCCCTCCCGATGAGAACTCACACTGATCCAGAGGGTTACCAGATGACTCTATGGTGGTGGTGGCGGCCACGAAAAAGGATCTAGCTGAAGGCAGTCCTGCTGTCCATCTGCACAACAGTTAGTCCTGGGCTGTGGACAGACTGGGGAAGCCAGTATTTGCATCAGCGACCTTTGCCATTTGGTGCTTGAACTATTTGGCACATTTTATGAGGTTCCAAAGAGACTTGATCTCAGAACTTTCTGGAACACTCACAGGACAGGTGTCTGATGAGGTATGGGACAAAGTTGCCTCACAGCTTGCTACCCTGGATTTGATCTCCAACTTGTCCATGAGGTTGCTTTCACATGCAATCGAAGGGGCGGCTAGTGCTGCGGGTTCAGGCATATTATGAAGCATCATGCCTAGATGTGCATTTGTGACCTTGTGGATCCCTTCAAGTCTTCCTTTCTGAATGCTCTCATCGAAGCATCTTCCCTTTTTGTTTCCAAAGTGAAGGACACACTAGCCAGGTGCGAGCAGGATGGTAAGACCTTTTCTGCCATAGGCCTTCATTTTTCCAATCCTCAACATTTCTTTTCCAGGAACCAGAGGAGTGGTAAGATGTGGCATAAAAAATATCAGGGTCCTTTCCATGTTGTACGTGGTGATGATACCCCCAGAGGCAGAGGAGGTAACAACTCTAGGAGATGCCCCTATAGAGGCAGAGGGGTCCACATATCCAAGGCTTCAGAAACTCTTTCTCTGGACAGTCTTACCAGCGCTCTTGAAGAGCTGCCCGATTGCTTGCCTCTGGAAGCAGTCAGGTCGTTTCTCTCTGCACCAAGTTGTCTGGCACTCCTCTATTACCACCGATCGTTGGGTGCAGAGTATAATTACCAATGGTTACACCATTCCCCTTATTTCTTATCTGAAACTTCCAACAAAATTTCCTGACATTCCACCCAGTCAGAGGGAAGAGGTAGCTTCAGAAATAGAAAAGCTATGCCAAAAAAAAGAGTCATCCAGCCAGTCCCGCCAGACCAATGCGGATCCAGATTTTACTCACGATTTTTTTTGGTGCCAAAAAAAGACAGGGGACTGGAGACCCATTCTGGATCTCAGCAGCTTGAACAAGTCTGTCACCCAATCCAAATTCCAGATGGTCACGGTTCAGTCCATCCCCCCTTTTCTGAAGGGGGGCAATTGAATGTGCTTGATAGATCTCAGGGATGCGTATTACCATATCAAAATGGACAAGTGCTCCAGGAGTCTGCTTCACTTCTGGCTAGGAGCCAAATCATTACCAGTTTCGTGCCCTGCCGTTTGGTCTCTCTACAGCCCCCAGAGTGTTCACAAAGTGCATGGCAGTGATCACAGCTCACTTGAGACTACAAGGATTCTGGGTGTTTCCATATTTGGATGATTGGCTCCTCATTGCCCCCACCAAGCGTCTTCTGGTAACAGCCCTGCAATGCACACTTTCTCTGGCAGAGATTTTGGGGATAACTGTGCACTGGGAGAAGTCAAACCTGGTCCCTACCCAGCAGATAGAATTTATTAGAGAAATTTTCAACACCCGATCCTGTCTGGCTCCAGAGATTGAAGCTTCAACTCTGGTTGATATTTTGTCAGAACAAAGTCTCAGCAAGAGAAATTCTTCAGGCACTAGGATCCATAGCAGCTTCAATCCAGATAGTGCCTCTTGCCAAGCTGGACATGCAAATTCTCAAATTACTTCTTATTTTTCACTGGTTCCCAAATCGCCATCCTCTACATTTCCAAATCCAGATGACCAACTCCTGCAAACAGGATCTTCTTTGGTGGATGAGGCCAGACACAGAACTTTGGAATCACCCTTTCCAGTCCCCTCAGCCCAAGGCCATTGTGACCATGGATGCTTCCCTGATCAGGTGGGGGGGGGGGCATTTTCAGGGAAAGAGGGTACAAGGCACATGGTCCACTTTGGAGGCCAACCTGCAGATCAGCGTTCTGGAACTGGGAGCGGTGCTGTTAGCATTGCAGGCATTTCATTCGGTTCTTCCTTTTAGGACAATTGCATTTCAGTCAGATAACATGTCAGTAGTCTGGTATATCAACAAACAAGGAGGAACCAAGTCCTACCACTTGTATCGAGAAGCCATGAGGATTTGGCAGTGGGCAATAGCTTCCAACCGCTTTCTGATAGCAACGCACATCCCAGGGAGTTCAAACATGATTGTGGACAGGTTGAGCAGATGTATTCTCCTGCCCCACGACTGGTCCTTCAATCCCGATGTGGCGGCAGAAATTTTCAGCCACTGGGGCCAGCCGTGCTGCAACCTTTTTGTCTCCCTATCGAACAACAAGTGCAGCAACTATTTTACCCTATTCTCCCCAAAGGGGGAGACCCTGAGGGATACTCTGATTCACGATTGGCCCACATGACTTCTTCATGCTTATGCCCCCATTCTTCTGATTCTACATTTCCTAAAGAAAGCTCATCGGTTGAAATGCAAAGTGATCCTCATAGCCCCTTTTTGGCCTCAACAAGTTTGGTTCCCTTTACTTCGGCCTCATCTGGTATACCCGCCATGGGTTCTGGACCCTCTTCTACACCTGATTGCTCACCCCCAAGTGTTGAGCCACCCGAATCTATCCAGTGTCAAGCTGACAGCCTGGTTTCTCCACTTCCATTAATTGCCAGGCAGACTTATGTCACCTAATAGAAAAGGTTCTCTATCTGGTCAAAGGATAATATGCTAGATCTGTATTCGGCTCTGGTCACAGCAGTTTTGCAATACTTGTCTAAGTTTTTTGAGGAGTGTGCCGCAGCCTTTACCATACAAGTACATCTAGCTGCAATTTCGAATGACCATAATGGGCTGGACGGTACACCTCTTATCTCACTTCGTTTATGTAAAACCTTTCTCAAAGGAGTCTCACACATCAATCTCCCTGTCAGACAGCCTATAGAGCCTTGGAACCTTACGTTAGTGCTACAGTCTTTGACTCAACCCCCCTTTGAACCTGCAGTGAAGTGTGACCTGAAATTCTTGCCTTGGAAATCTGTGTTTTTGGTAGCTATTACATCAACCAGTTGGGTTTCGGAGCTACAGGCACTGTGCATCAAAACGCCCTATTTGTTTTTTCACAAGGACAGAGTATCACTCTGGTCAAATCCATCTTTCCTCCCAAAGGTTGTTTCTGACTTCTCCATCAATCAGTCCATTGACCTACCAGTGTTCTTTTCAAAATTTTCTAATAAAGGAGAGTACTGCCTACATTCTTTGGATGTGCACAGACAACTGAGATTTTATTTATTCAGAACCAAAATTAAGCGCAAGTATGATCAGCTTTTCATTTCCTTTTCTGGACCTAGAATGGGAAATTCTGTATCCAAGGTTACTTTATCGAAATAGCTAAGGGACTGTATACGCTTCTCTTATTCTTCCACAAAAGAACCTATGCCACTGGTTAAAGCCCATTCCACTAGATCTATGGCAAGATTGGTAGCTTTCTACTCCAGAGCTTCTATAGATGACATTTTTGCAGCAGCCACTTGGGCTAAACCCCACACTTTCATCAGTCATTACAAATAGGATGTGGTCTCCAGAGGGAGAGCTGCCTTCGGCCCAATGATGCTCAGGAACGTTCTTTCATAAGGTCTGCCCATATGTCTCAAGGTAGCTTGGGATTCTGTCCCATCGGTGATGAATGGAAAGAAGATTAACATCAGATAAAGAAGTTATGTCTTACCATAACATTCCATCTGTTCATAGGTTCATAGGTTTGTACTAGGCTATCGGCCCTAGGGCCTATACAAAGCCTAGCCATAACAATTCCCTGGCTATTTCTTCCCACACTATTTAATTCTCTGGACCCCTGTCTAGCAGGGCGATTGACTTGATCCCCCGGGGTGAATTTCTTTTCTCCCATCCAATAATCAAGGTTCTTTTTGAAGAGGGCCAAAGAGGCACTCTGCTTGACATGTATGGGCAGTCTATTCCAGAGTCTGGGGAGTCTCTGGGTCAGGAACCTATCCGTCCAGCATGTTTTGTTTATTGTGATGACAAGATTTAGATCCCTGGAGCGTGTGGCTCTGAGGGATTGGGATTTCTTTAAGTGTAGCTTGTCCAACAGCTCTGGGTTTGACGTGGCTTTGTATGTTAAGCAGAGATCGCCTCGGAGTAGACGATATGCGACAGAGTATAGCTGGAGTTTTTTAAGGCGGTCAGCATATGTCATCTGCTTTAGGCCTATGATTCTTTTAGTGAGGTATTTCTGTGGCCTTTCCAGTTGTTGCAGATGTCTTGAAAGGTACATACCAAATGGGGCGTTGTATTCTATAATGGGTCTAATGAGGGATGAGTACAGTGGGACAATGACCTCCTTTTTTCTGGATGAAAACCCTTAGTAATGAGGTGTGCCACATAGAAGGATTTTCTGACTGTTGTGGCGATGTGGTTATTGAAGGTGAGACCACTGTCCACCTGTGTCCCTAAGCCTCTTATCACACTTTCGGTGTTTATTGTACTGCCACTTTTGTGATAATTCACGGGTACATGTTTTTCCCCAAAGGGGATAACTATACATTTCTTGGCATTGAGCTTGAGCCCATGGCTTTGGCACCAATCATCTCTTTCTGTAAGGCCCTTTTGTAGAGTATCCACATCATGTGGGGATTCAATAATGGCTCCCACTTTGCAGTCATCTGCATACTTTGTTAGCCAGAGTCCCTTAGTGTTGACCTGTACTTCAGAGAAGTAGATGCCAAACAAAAGAGGTCCCAGGACTGAACCCTGAGGTACTCCACTTGTCACTTGCCTGGAGCTGGATTTGGAGTCAGCTACTTTTACAATGTGGGTTCAGTCAGTAAGCCAATTGGCAACCCATCGAGTGACGTAGAGATTAATGCCCAGCTTAGTAAGTTTATCTATTATTCCAGAGTGGGGGATGGTGTCAAAGGCCTTGGCGAGGTTCAGATAGGCTGTGTGGACTGCCTTACCCTCATCCACGGCTCTGGAGACTGATTTGAAGAAGTCATTAAGGTTCAGGAGACAAGATCGGCCCTTCACGAACCCAAACTGGGTGGGGTCCAGTGTTTTAAGGTTGCCAATGTCTTTGTTTATAAGTTCCATGATAATACATTCCATGTCCTTGCAGATCAGGCTCGTCAGACTGATGGGGTGGTAGTTCCCGGGATCCAAGGTGGATCCCCCCTTATGGAGTGTGATAATTGTAGCTGTGCGCCACTCAGTGAGCACGAAGCCTGAGGTGAGGGTATGATTAAACATGACACTTGGGTGAGGTGCCAGTTCATTTTGTAGTTCATGTAGTACACAGCCCGGGATGTCATCTGGTCCCATGGATGCTGTATTCTTAGCTTTGGACAGTGCATCTTTTACCTGTGTGGCCATTATTACTGGAATTTGGCAATCTTCCAGTATTGAGATGGGCCATTTAGGGGGTGAGAGGGGGGGTGAAGTTGGCACTGAATCGATCTGCCAGGTTATTGGCTATATCCTTGGGATCAGTATATTTAATGCCATTCTGCTGTAGCTCAGAGCAGATCTGAGCATTGCCATTTATATTCTTGACATAGTTATAGAATGCCTTGTGGTTGTCTTTGGAATCTTTGGCAATTTTATTTTCGTAACTAGCTTTGGAGGATTTTATGAGGGATCTCATTTTCTTACTGAGGCTGGTAAGGGAGTTTTTTGCATCCTGGGATTTTCCTCTTTTCTGCAACAGTTTTTTTCCTTTTGTTGTAAAGTTTGTTTATGGCAGGGGACTACCCTTCATGTTGTTCATCTTCTTTCATTCATCACTTCCCACCCTCCTTCCCCCTCCAAAGGCTCTTGGGGGATACTTTGGGTCCAGGTGGTGTCTTAGGGCATTTGGGCAGAAAAGGCCTCTGCTTTCCTGGTCTATAGATACACGAAGAACAATACGGCGCACAGGAGGATCCCAGCAACAACCTTTATTTAGCACTTTCGTCAGCAATAAACTATTGACTTCTTCAGAATACCAGAAGCTTAGTTAACTTCTTTACTTATACACACTCATAAAAAACATGTGACTGAAAGCAATTAAACAATCAATTATTTAAATTCATTAAAACTATGCTTGTGGTTAAACCACAAACTACAATACTAATTAAAACCACAATACTAATTAAAACCATTTAACAACAGAATAATGTTCAAATAATAAAACTTGTGTACCTTCGTTGAAGGTTGTGCGTCAGGGCTGGTAACTCGGCACATAAAAATCAACTACCAGTCATTAGCGGATTGAAGTTCCGCTGTGGCGACCCCTAACTGGGAAAAGCCGGAAGACACAAGTTATTGCAGAGACCCCCTCTTTACTTCAAAAAACTAAACAATATTGCACTGACCCTCAACTTACAAAATCCATTAAAACACCATATTTAAATGTGAAATTCAGCTCTTAGGTTAAGAAAACTTGATATAGAAACAGATTCATTAATCCCAGGTGGACACATCGCATTACATTTTAGCTGCCACATCAATTCACGTAATTCTAAAAATAAATCGGAAGGACCCCCCCCCCATCCATACAGCTAACCTGTTCAATTACACTAAACTTAAAATAATGTTCTTTATTGTCTTTAATGTGCTTATACAAAGCATTATTTATGTTACACTTCCTAATATCATATAGATGTTGATATATTCATTTGTTAAAACTGTATGTGAGAGTGTTCAGTCTCGCAGTTTGTTCTTACACATGGGTGTCGGAGCCGATCCTCGGCTCCGAGTCAGCCGATTAGCAAAGCTTTGCATCCAGAAGAAGCTCGAGACCAACCTACCTCCCACAATTCCCTCTGCCTTTACCTCAGATCTAGTTTGCCACTGCAACCGATCGCATCGTTCTGAAGAGCTCTGAGCCAACTGGGACAGATAAGCTAAAGTTTTTCAAAGATTTTTTTCTTGAAAACTCTTAGGATTATAGACTTTATTTAGTGTGTGTGTGTGTGTGTGTGTGTGTGTGTGTGTGTGTGTGTGTGTGTGTGTGTGTGTGTGTGTGTGTGTGTATGGTCTGGTCTTCCTTTCAGCTATATATAGTGTTTTTATACATTTATATTTAGTTTAGGTTACCTAAGGCCTACCCCACCTACTAAAAACCGGATTTGGGTACTTGATATATTACTGCTGTGACTTCTCACTAATTTGACAGTGTTTCTTGACAATCTACAATACTTTAGTTTTCTTACAGGATGTCAGAGAAGGTTAAATCAGGTTTTAAGAGATGTCAGTGTGGGCAGAAGATGTCTGTCACCGACAACCATAGCTCCTGTGTCTACTGTCTTGGCCCTCTCCATCTTCAGGAAGACTGTTCCATATGTCATTCCTTTAGTGGAAGGGTCATGACAGATAGGCGCAGGAAGCTTATGGACAGAGGTCTTTTGAAGCCTGCCTTCCAAGAGGCTTTAGACAAGTCAGACCAGACTTCTAAATCCTCGAAGGAGTCGAGGACTTCGGAGCCCATGTCATCGGCTCCAAGTTCTTCTTTTAAAGTTCGTTCACCTGTTCCACAGACTTTGGGGCCAAGTGTCGAGCTACTGTCTGTCACCGAGCCTCGAGTCTTGGATCCGGTTACGGAGCTTCCACCTCCTGCTCTTTTGAGGTCGGCACCGTCCTCGATTCCTTCGACATGATCTTCCAGGCCTCTCTCTGACACCGACGTAGATCGTGTGGTGCAGAAACTAATGGAGAACACGGCCCTGTCCAAACAATTGCAGTCTCCTCTCAGTTAGTGTCGAGACTCGAAGGCCTTCCTTTATCTCCATCTGGTCCTCCTCCGAGGCCTACTCAGCCCTCGGAGCCGGGAGACGTTGATCTGGTGATAGTGGAGCCCTTGGTGCCGGAACCGTCTCCTTCTCGGTCGGCACCGTTGACCTCGACTCCATCTGAACCACTACCGGACTCGCGGAGCCGTCGATCTATCCTTGGTTCCGGGACTGAGAGTCGAACTGATGTTTCGGTGCCGACTCTCCCTCTCGGCGCCTCGGCACGGATCACCTCGTCTCCGTCCTTGGGGTTGGTGCCCTTTGCTTCCGCGTCGGAGATACCTCCGTGTTCTTCGGAACCGGGGGATTCCTCGGCTCGGGGTCCAGGGGCCTTCGACCTTATGAGGAAGGTATTGTCTTCCCAGACAACTACTTCAGCAGAAGCAACTTCTCCCTCCCATAAAGGGCCGTTGTCCTCTTCTGCACCTACGAATACACAAAAGCGTTGAGCACCAGTGTCTTAGCCACTCCCAGAGGGAGCCCCTTCTTCCTCGGAGGCTTCATCGGATGCCCCCCCCCCGATGACGTCCCGAGGCAAAGATTGTGCAAGAGGAGGCACTTGGATTCTCCACAAGAGTCCTTAACATCAGACACTGACTTGGATGAGTCAGAAGGGTCCCCAAAATCACACTCGGAGGGTGTCTCCTTTTCTGACATCCTGGAGATCCTGAAGCAGAGAGGTGATTGGCAAGCCCTACCCACTTCTGAGGGTGAGTCGGTTTTGCTGAAGGCATTTCGTGCTCGCCCTTCTTCCTCCTGGGTCACTCCGCCCTTTGACGAGTTAATGGATTTAATTGCTCGAAGGGTGTGGAAGACACCTAACACAGTGGAGCCAGTTCCCAGAAAGCCTAATAAATATATAACGGCCCCTCAGGATAAGACATACCTCACTAAGGAAGTTCCAGTGGACGCTATGGTGGTGGCAGCTGCCACGAAAAAGGAGATGTCTGAATCCTCCTCATCTGTCCATCCTCCTAACAGAGATTCTAGGACCATGGACAGATATGGGAAGCGCATTTTCAGTTCAGCGACTTTCTCCATGCGATCGCTGAACTATTTGACACATTTCACACGATTACAGAGGGATCTAGTCAAAGAGTTGGGAGATACCCTCCAGGGTACTACAGATGCTGCTGTTTCGGATAAGGTTACAGCACAGCTCAATACCCTTACATCTATTGTAAACTCGTCCATGAGGCTCATCTCGTGTGCAGCCGAAGGGTCGAGTAGGGCTGCGGCTTCAGCGGTTGCTTTTCGTAGACAATCCTGGATGCGTCTGTGCTCCTTTGCGGAAGCCTTCAAGTCTTCCTTTACTAACGTCCCCTTTGATGGTGCCACTCTCTTTGGCCCCAAAGTAAAGGAGACCCTGACCCGGTGTGAGCAAGAGGGAAAGACTCTGTCTGCTGTCGGAGTCCGTTTTTCCACCCCATCCAGACCATACCCCAAAGGGCAACGAGGTGGGAAAATGTGGTTTTGTAAACCCCAGGGTTCTTTCCCAAGCACACAGGGTGATGCCCCCTCCAGAGGCAGGGGGTGGGGCAGAAGTGGAAGATGCCGCCCTGGCGGCAGAGGGGGTCCGCAGAACCAAGGTGACAGGGATACCATCCCTGGGAAGCCTTTCCAGCACTCCTGAAGGGAGGCCCGACTGTCCTGCTCTGGAGGCAGTCGGGGGACGCTTAGCTTTATACCCTCAGGCCTGGCAAAGCCTTACTTCAGACAAATGGGTAAAAAGCATTATTACCAGAGGTTACAAAATCCCATTTCTATTTCCCCCGTTACCACAGAAAAGATTCCCAGATGTACCGCCCCATCTGCGAGAACCTGCAGCTATAGAAATATCAAAGCTGCTAGAAAAAAGAGTCATCCAACCAGTCCCGGCGGACCAAAGAGGATCCGGAACTTACTCAATGTTCTTTTTAGTTCCAAAAAAGACAGGGGACTGGAGGCCAGTTCTGGACCTAAGCAATCTCAATACCTATGTGAAGAAAGAAAAGTTCCGGATGGTCACGCTTCAGTCGATCCTTCTGTTTTTACAGAAGGACGACTGGATGTGCTCAATAGATCTCAAGGACGCATACTACCACATCAAAATGGCCAGAGCGTCCAGAGATCACCTGCGCTTCCGGCTGGGAGCCAGCCACTTTCAGTTTCGGGCCCTGCCCTTTGGTCTAACCTCAGCCCCCAGGGTTTTCACCAAATGCATGGCAGTGGTAGCGTCTCACTTGAGACGCCTAGGATTCCGGGTGTTTCCGTATCTGGACGACTGGCTCCTTACTGCCACCACCGAGCGTTGACTGATACAGGCCAGGGACTACACACTCAGCCTTTGTGTTCAGCTAGGGATTTCGATAAATTTCGAAAAATCTGCGTTACAGCCATCGCAGCATATTTCATTTATAGGGGCAGATTTGGATACCCGTTCCTTGCTTCTAAGACTTCCCTCCGCAAGAATAGCTTCCCTACAAAAACACATATCTCTCCTTCCATTGTCCAAGAAATCCCCAGCCAAACTAATCCTGAAAGTCTTGGGACTCATGTCAGCTTCCCTCATTGCAGTTCCCATGGGAAGACTACACATGAGAGTTCTTCAATGGCTGCTGTTCGCACAATGGTCGTTCCAACAGTTACCGCTGACTCATGAAATTCACATTACAAACACCTGCAAAGCACACTTGTCTTGGTGGTTACAGAATCACAATTTCATCAGCGGCCGACCGTTTGTGTTACCCACACCAACAGCCACAGTGACCACGGACGCTTCCCTGATAGGGTGGGGGGGGCATCTTTCAGGGACAGACAGTCCAAGGCGAATAGACCAGTTTAGAGTACAACCTGCACATCAATATCCTGGAGATGAGGGCAGTGTTTCTAGCGTTGCAACACTTTTCCCCCCTTCTACCTCTAGGGACCATTGCAGTTCAAATGGACAACATGTCCGTAGTTTGGTACATAAACAAACAAGGAGGAACCAAGTTTTACCAGTTGTGCAGAGAGGCCATGAGAATTTGGCAATGGGCAGAGTCCACGGGTCGCTTTCTGATAGCAACGCACATCCCGGGGTTATCCAACATTATAGCGGACAGGTTGAGCAGAGCCATTCTGTTACCTCACGAGTGGTCCCTCAACCAGACAATAGCGGAAATGATATTCCGCAAGTAGGGCCAGCCTTGCTGCGATCTGTTTGCGTCTCCAATGAACACCAAATGCAGAAGCTACTTTGCCCTGTTACCCCCTCCAGGGGATGTCCCCAGGGACACTCTGATTCACGATTGGCCCCCGGGTCTCCTGTACGCTTTTCCCCCTATACCTCTGATACCGCGATTTCTCCAGAAAGCCAAGGATCTAGAAAGGACTGTAATTCTCATTGCCCCATTCTGGCCTCGTCAGATTTGGTTTCCCTTTCTTCAAGCACACCAAATACGGGAGCCCTGGATTCTGGACCCGGTGCCAGACCTACTGACTCATTCGTCAGGAGCTCCCCACCCGTCGCTTCTGTCCCTCAGGTTAGCAGCTTGGCTGCTCCGCTTCCCTTCTTAGCCAGGTCTGATCTTCTCTCTCCGGCGGTTCAAGACATTCTAGTAGCCTCTCATAAGGCTTCCACTACAAAAATTTACACCAGTAAGTGGAAACGTTTTGTCTACTGGGCGACTGCACAGCATTTAGATCCCTTAATAGCTCCGCTAAACAAGGTTTTCGAGTTCCTATCCATGCTGTTTCACCAAGGAGCCTCTACTGCCACCTTGAGGGTTTAGTTGGCTGCTATTTCTAACTTTCATGTAGGAGAGAATGGAGCGCCCATTATGGCTCATAGGCTTTGTAAAGCCTTTTTGAAAGGCTCCTTTCATCTTAGACCAACGGTTAGGTTTCCTACGGCTCCTTGGAATCTAAATCTCCTCTTATCCCAACTAATGTTACCACCCTTTGAACCAGCTTCTTCCTGTTCCTTAAAGTTCTTGTCCTGGAAAACTCTCTTCCTAGTAGCTATCACCTCAGCCAGGCAGTATCGAACTTCAAGCTCTCTCCATTAAACAGCCATATTTAATTTTTCACCCGGACAGGGTATCTTTACGCACCAACCCTTCTTTCCTCCCTAAGGTTTGTTCAGTTAACAACATTAATCAATCCATTGAGCTTCCCACATTTTTCAAAAATCATTCCAATAAGCTGGAATATATATTGCACAAGATGGATGTTCATAGACAACTCAGATTCTACCTAGACAGAACCAAAAATCATAGGAAAGCAGACCAACTCTTTATAGCCTTTGCGGACAACAAAAAGGGCATGGCAGTGACGAAGCATACTCTCTCCAAATGGCTAACTGATTGCATTACCTTTGTTTATGCTGCTTCTAGTCAGACTTTGACCACCAAACAAAAAGGACATTCTACTAGATCAGTTTCCACATCTTTGGCTCATGCGGCTCGCCTGCCTTTGGACACTATTTGTGCGGCCACCACTTGGTCTAAACCACATACGTTCATCACTCATTATAAAGTGGATAGGATTTCCAGGGACAGAGCAACTTTTGGTTCCACTGTGCTCAGGAACGTTCTTCTGTGAGTCTCTCAGGGTCACGGAGCTAAGGACGCTACCCATGTGTAAGAACAAACGGCGAGATTGAACACTCTCACATAAAGAAGTTATGTTCTTACCATAACGTTCCATGTGGAGTGTTCATCTCGCCTTTGTTCTTACATCCCCACCCTCCCACCCTCAGGTCAGGAAGAACGTCCAGTTTAGATGTCTGGTTTGTTTGTTTCCCACTAGTGGTCTCTCTGTTGTACTACTGGCTTGAGTTACTTACGCTCCTTGTGTATACGTATGTATTCTTTGGATATTTACATTGTTGTTGCTAGATCTGGTGGTGTTTTTTTTTGCAAACTAGATCTGAGGTAAAGGCAGAGGGAATTGTGGGAGGTAGGTTGGTCTCGAGCTTCTTCTGGATGCAAAGCTTTGCTAATCGGCCGACTCGGAGCCGAGGATCTAGTTTGCAAAACATCATGTTCCCCATGTGTAAGAACAAAGGCGAGATGAACACTCCACATGGAATGTTATGGTAAGAACATAACCTATGAACTCTGCCAATGAATACATTTTGGATGCTTTTGCATCAACAGTAGGTCTCATGGGGGGGGGGGGTCGGTGGTGGACTTATGTATCTTAGGTACACTGAAGATTGTTGGTATACATGGGTGTTCATGCTGCATAAAATCATGTTCCCCTAAACTTATTTGATTGTCTAACAATAAATCCATTAACAAAATATCGGTGTACCTATATGAAATATTAACTTGATTGAGGGACACTTCCTCATATGTTTAACTATACAAGTGTGTTAGCATCTTCTGAATATAAACTTCATAATTCATCAGTCTGATCTTTTTATCCTTGATAATTTTATCCAATAATTCTTGTTCACCCTGGGTGAGATTTTTACTATTAGATTTTATCATAGGGTTCCTAGTTAAAATGGTATCTCATACACCTGTAATATAGGATGCAGGGGTGGGTTGAACGTGCTACTCTTCTTGCACTGTTCTACAGGCCCAAACTGTATATCATTGTCGAAGTGTAATCTAAGATTAAGTTTCCATACATAGAATTTAAATTCAAGAATTGCATTCTCGATGTTAGTATTTCCTGGTCTATCATGGGCTGAGGTAACAGGGAGAAGGGCATTGTGGGTAGAAGCTTAGCTCGAGAGTTTTTGGCTGGCACAAGCTTGGTAATAGGCCGACTCGGTTCTGTGGGCTCAGAACTGAACCCCATCAGTGATGAATGAAAGAAGATGCACAACACAGATGGAACGTTATGGTAAGACAACTTCGTTTTCTTTACTTTTTCCTCTGATCCCTCATATATCATCCTAATTAGCCTTATTATTGTATCAGGGAATGCAATTGCTTCCTTCCATTGCCCAACTCATAAAATCCCAGCTTACTCTACAAAATGCTTTCTCTGCATCAAGACCCACTAACAATAGAGATATTTTCTTATACTCTGCTTCTGTATGGATCATCATTGTTCTATTAATGTTGTCAAATTTTTGCCTACCCTCCACAAAACCACAGTGATCCAAATCTATCAATTTTTGCAACACTTTTGCCATTCATTTACCTATTATAGATGTAAACACTTTATAATCATGATTTAAAATTAAAATTGCCTATTTAAAGCTGGATGTGATGGTTCTTTACCATCTTTAGGTTTTACAGCCGCCACAGCTTTCTTTCAGGAAGTTGGCACTTCCCCTCCTTTTAAAATAATATTAAACAAAATCTTGCAGATCTTTAACAGTTTCTTTCCTCCTATGATTTTCCTGCATATTGATTATACATCACCATTTTTATCACATCTTCTGTCTTAACTGTTAAATCTGAAGTAGGAACTTAATTTGTCAGCAACCTTTGGGATACGGATCCGATCTCGGATCCGAGCCGGCAACTTCTATCACAGCATAGATCCGAGCTCGTAGCTCCTCCCTTTACCCATAATCCCCTACCAACCCTGACTGACCCCAGATCTAGTTTGCCGCTCTTCAAGCAACAGCTAGATTCCAGAGCTCTTGGTCAGATTTTGTGAGAAAAAGAAAGTTTTTACTTTTTTCCTATATTCTCTTTGAGCGAGTGTCTGTGTGTGTGTTAGGTTCCCCTTAGCGCTAATCTCACTCCTTTTTAGCTTAAATTAGCTTAATTTTTTTATCTTTTATTTCTCCTCCCTGCCCTCGCTGGTCGCAGTGTGTGTGTGTGTGTGTGTGTGTGTGTGTGTGTGTAGTGTGTAGGGGCCTAGTGGGTGTGTTTTCCTTTTAGTGATGTCGGAGGTCCCTAAAGCCATTTTTTCAAAATGCACGGAGTGTGGTCACAAGCTTTCACCAGCTGATGGCCACACCCGGTGCATTAGGTGCCTTGGGGTTGAACACCTCTCCTCGGGTTGTGCGATTTGCTCTGCGTTCAACCCCAGGGCACTTAAGGACCAGATGTCGAAGCTGATTCTGGCGGGCCTTTTGCCCCCAGACCTGGCACCAGCCTCCGGTACTTCTGTGACCGCTACCCAGTCCTTGGTAGCGGCCACTCCTGCCCCCCTCCCTCCGGCTGGGACTCAACCTCCCACTGCGGCTCCGGAGGAGAGGGAGGCCAGGAAAGAGAAGTGGCGGGAGAAGCACCTTAAGCGGCGGGCCGAGGACTCCTTCTCGGCCCCGCCTGCCAAACGGGCTTCTCCCTCCAGGGTTTCTGGTTCGCCTCCTCCTCGGATCCGATCCCCTTGCTTCTCACCGGGACCTGAGGAGGAGGTGACCCAGTCCCCGTCGAGGTTATCGAGGCGGCACTCCAGGCCTGCCTCGGTGGCCTCCTCGAGGTCCATCTTCAGTATGTCAGATGCGGACATGGACCGGATGATGAGGAGGTTCATCCAAGCCCAGATGCAGATGGGAGTGCTCTTGCCTCCCCCCCACTGGGGGGGGGAGCTCAGCCCCCTTTTTTGCTCCTATCGCTCCTTCTCCGACCCGCCTTCCGGGTTCAGAGCTTTCGGAGCCGAGCTGCGTTGGATCCGGGGGTGGGTCAGAGCCGACAGTGCTAGGCACTTCGGCTCCGACGATTCCCTCGAGTTTGTCGGATCCAACCTCTCGGAGCCGTGGGCCGAGCTTTGAATCCGAGGGGCTTGGTGTGCTTTCGGCCCCGTCCGGTTGGAGCACGCGGGTCCTTCGGATCTGATAGTCTCAGCTCCGGGTCCGATCCCCGCCTCAGATCCGAGTGAGAGTCGGATCTCGGATCCGACCCAGAGCGGCTCCCCCTCAGCTTTCACGGTGGTGGAGAGGGTACTGTTGAGTGCATCCAGGTCTCCAGTCCTAGCTTCGGCTCCCCCCTGCACTCCCTCTCAGCTGGTCCTGGCTCCCCTCACCCGGCCTTCGGGGCAGCCTGCTTCAGCGCCTCTAGGTGTTCCATTGGAACAGGATATTGTTGGTGAGGACTCCTCGGACAGCCCCCCCGAGGAGGTTCCTCACAAGTCGAAGTGCAAGAGGAGGCACGTGGACTCCCCTGAGTCCCTCACCGAAGATACGGACTTGGATGAAGGAGAAGGCTCCCCAAGGTCACCCCCCCCCCGAGGATGTCTCCTTTGGAGACATCATGGAAATGCTCAGAAACAGGGGGGGTGGTCTGCCCCAAGGCTTCCTCCGATGAGTCCGTATTCCTAGAGGCATTTGAGGCAGGGCCATCTACCTCTTGGGTGTCCCCTCCCCCCGACCCCTTGGTGGATCTTATAGCCACTAGGGCTTGGAGGGAGCCGGACACTGTAGAGCCTGTTCCCAAGCGCCTGGACAAAATCTTGAGTCTAAAAAGCAAAGGGAAGACCACTTGTTCAGCCTTCACCAACAATACAACACCAAAAATTCTTTTAGGAGCAGAAGTCGCTAAAAATACTCCTTCACAAGACCCTTGTCAGCAAAAGCAGATAAACCAGCACGTAAACGTTTAAGACTGGAACAAAACTTCTTTATTCACAAAGAAAGTAAATCCAAGCGCTTTCGCCTGAGAATCTCAGGCTTTTTCAAGGTAAATTAACTGTGTGGCCTTTCAGTATATATAACACTCTTAATAGGCCAAACTCATTAATTAAGTCATAAAGAATTAATCAATTGAAAACAGTTGTTGTTACCTTCAAATAAATCATGTTTAAAGTGCTATGGTACTTTTAAAACCAATAGACATTTGACATTAATAAAACCACATATTTAAAAAGTCTATGTATATTTTAAAATAAAGTTATACTCCTAGTGAGAGCACTTTACAAAGATAACAAAGAATTTTTTTATAGCAACATACTAAATAATGTTCATCTTTATAAAAGAATGCTGCCAAAAGCATGCTACTTTGTGCAAACAAATAATACAAATTATCTAAACAGATACAACCGTCATGAATCCATCTTCAAAAGAATTAATTTAAATGTAATGAATTGAGACCAAAACTTTGTAAGAATAAATGCACCAGGACCAAAACACTTTAAATATATAATATTAAATGTAAACAGAGAATTTTTTAAAATTACAATTTGTTCCTCCTCATTTTAAGTATGCTCCTTAAACTAACATGATTTATTTGAAGGTAACAACAACTGTTTTCAATTGATTAATTCTTTATGACTTAATTAAAGAAGTTTTGTTCCAGTCTTAAATGTTTACGTGCTGGTTTATCTGCTTTTGCTGACAAGAGTCTTGTGAAGGAGTATTTTTAGCGACTTCTGCTCCTAAAAGAATTTTTGGTGTTGTATTGTTGGTGAAGGCTGAGCCAGTGGTCTTCCCTTTGCTTTTTAGTTTTGGTGCTGTGTTTCTTTTTTACAAAATCTTGAGTCCCCCGACAGAGAGAACCCATTAGAGCAGAGATCCCCCTGTGGATGCCATGTTGGTGGCGGCAGCCACCAAGAGAGAGTTGGCTCAGGAGAGCCCCACGGCTCATCCGCCGAGCAAGAAGTCTTGCGCAATGGACCGCCTTGGGAAGCGGGCCTTTAGTTCAGCGACCTTCTCCATGAGGGCCCTGAACTATATGGCACACGTCATTCGGATGCAGCGGGATGTAATCAAAGAATACGCTGCTTCCCCCCCATGTCAGAAGGGGACAAGCAACTGTACTCCTCCCGAATGTCCACCCTACGTTCTATTTCCAACACCTCTATGCGGCTTTTGTCTCACGCCACTGAGGGAGCCGCTAGAGCAGGCGGAGTCGGGCTGGTCATGAGGAGGCAAGCCTGGCTCCGACATTGTGACTTCTCGGAACCCTTTAAGGCGTCATTTGCGAATGCCCCCTTTGATGGTTCTGCATTGTTTGGCAAAACTGTTCGCAACACCCTTGTCCAGAGCGAGAAAGACGGGAAGACGTTGTCTGCCGTTGGAGTCCGCTTCTCTGCTCCACAGAGGTCCTTTGCCAAGAACCAAAAGGGTCAGAAGAAGATGTGGTTCCGGAAATCGCATCAATCCCAGTCTGCTCCGGACAACCAGTCCTCTCGTGGTAAAGGAGGACAGGGAGGATGCCACCCTAGAGGCAGAGGGGGTCCCAGGAATTTTGGGTCCAGAGAACCCTTCTCTGAGAGGCCCATGCAGAACCCCTGAGGGGTTGCCCGGCTGCTCCACTCTGGAGGCAGTCGGGGGATGTTTTTTGAGGCACCTAGCAATGTGGGAGTCCATAACAACAGATCGCTGGGTGCTTCGTGTTATATCCAGAGGCTACCAAATTCCCTTTCTTGTAACCCCCAGAATCAGAAGCCTCCCCGATGTACGACCCAATCAGAGGGAGGCGGCTGCTGCAGAAATTCAGCAGCTCTTACAAAAAAGAGCCATCCAGCCCGTCCCCCTGATCAGCTCGGATCAGGGTTTTACTCCAGGTTCTTTCTGGTGCCAAAAAAGACGGGGGACGTGAGGCCCATCCTGGACCTCTCTCTCTTGAACCTGGCAGTACCAAAGGTAAAGTTCCAGATGGTCACACTGCAATCTATTCTCCCACTACTGCGGGATAACGACTGGATGTGCTCAATAGACCTCAAGGATGCATACTATCATATTCTGGTAGACAGACGCTCCAGGAGGTTTCTCCGCTTCCGGCTGGGAGCCAGCCATTTTCAGTTCAGGGCCCTTCCCTTCGGTCTCACCTCAGCCCCCAGGGTGTTCACCAAGGTCTTGGCAGTGATAGCGGCCCACCTGAGACTCCAGGAATTCAGGTCTTTCCGTACTTAGGCGACTGGCTCCTTACCACCCCAACAAGTTC